>NC_067493.1:47020191-47230191 GCF_947179515.1 Apodemus sylvaticus | reverse complement strand
CATACGCCCAGTCCTGAGGACTAAGAATAGCTGTAAACCGGTGTGAACATGCAACGCAAGGCAATCCGCCCTGTCCCCCCACCCTCATGATTTGTTACAAGCACTAAAAGTTTAGAAGGAAAAGCATTGGTGGGGGCGGGGCTGTCTGGGAGGGGCGGAGCTGTCTGGGAGGGGCGGGGCCAGTGGGCAGGGGCGGGGCCAGTGGGCAGGGGCGAAAGCCGTGGAATTTGGTGAATCAACATCTTTTCCTGAAAAGGGAGGTATGCGGGGAAGGAAAAGGGCAGGAAGCCTGTGAGAATGGAGTCACCCAGCGCTGGTAGATTTGCCTGTCCCTCGGAGATAGACCATTCCGAGCAAAGGAAGGAATAGGAGCTACAGTAGGGTAGCGGTGCTTGGAAGTGTCGAATTTGGAAGTAGTGAATTTGGGAGTGTCCCCAAGAGGACGTCAACGACAATAACATTCAGAGACAAACCATATACTCCTGTTTGTGAACAACTATCTTCAAAGACAGATCACCAAAACAAGTCACCAAGTTACCTCTGCCATGGTCTGTGTGGGTGAGCAAATCGGGACCCTTTGCCCCTAGGAGGGCAAGAGCCCCAAGCAAGGAGCCTTTTGACCCTTCTGGATGCAGCGATCTCCCCAGGAGGGAGATCTTCCTGAGGCTAGAGGCTGCTGCTGGGTATCGTGTAGCTAATGGTGGCCACAAGAAGCAACAATGTTGCTCCATCCCGAGATGGAGAATACATAAAAAGCTCAGACCCTCCGGTTCTCATCAGCCCCGCCAACACCGTCTTGGCTGGGGTTTGCAGAAGGGCGGTGAGAACATTCTTATAAAAAGTGAGAGCCGGGTGTGGTGGTGCACACCTGTAATCCCAACACTCTGGAGGCAGAGGCAGGAGGATTTCTGAGTTCGAGGCCAGTCTGGTCTATAGAGTGAGTTCCAGAGATAGCCAGGGCCACACAGAGAAACCCTGTTTTGAAAAACCAAAACCATCCAAACAAAAATACAAACAAACCAAACTAAACCAAATCAAACCAAAAACAGTAGCCATTCCAGTGCTGGTGGGATGGCCCAGTGGCTAGAGACACTTGCCATAGAGCCTGCTGTCCTGAGTCTGATTTCCCGAAATCTACATGGAAGAAGGAAAGAGCTGACTCCTGCTGGGTGTCTCTTGATCGCTCCATGTACTCTGTAGAACACGTGTGTCTCTCTCACATACAAAATACATACATGTAAAAAAATACCATGACCATCCAACACTTGGATGAGTGTTAAGAAAAAGGGAGTTTCTAACTCCTAGCACAGAAAAGGAGATGAAAAAAAATCCCCGATAATTTTTTTTATATCTACTGCTTGTTGACATGACACTGCTGAGGACAGATTAGGTGAAATCAAAGCTATGATTAAAATTAAATCCATCAGTTTCTTATTTTTAAAAATGTAATATAGCTTCTAGAAAGGTACAAACAACTTCATCTCTCTCTTTCCCCCTCCCTCTCTCTCTTCTCTTCTCTTCTCTTCTCTTCTCTCTCTCTCTCTCTCTCTCTCTCTATCTCTCCCCCCCTCCCTCCCTCCTGGAATGCCACCCTTGGCCAAATCTGGCCCTTTATTTGTTTCTGTCAGCTTTCAGATCTCTAGGACTGAGCAGAGCCACAGGGACGGACCCTGCAATGGTTATTCATGTGGCTATATACACGGTCACAAAGAAGGCTAGGAGTAAAGTGTCCAGACTGAGCTTGGGACAGCCACCGTCTGGAGGCCACACGGGTGACACGGTGTCAGCAGGGGCCAGCCCCACGCCCCACAGGAGCTCAACGTTAGAAACAGCAATAGCTTGGCGGTTACATGGCTTTCTGTGTAGAAACCTGACGGGATCCTGGCAGCAAAGCAGCAGTCAAATGAGGAGAAAAAGAGACCTGTTGCCACAGGGTCTCTCAAGTTCTCGCCTCCTCGCCTGGATCTTACATGGGGGCTAGCAGTGTGGACGCCGCACGCTTGTACAGAAAGCACTCTCTAACCACTGAGCCGTCCTCCCAGGCTCTCCACGCCTTTCCTAGCTCAGGTGCATTAATTCTAATCACCCAGGCAGACATTGCCACTCCTTTCTGCACATGTGCTCCTTCTGCCTTGTATCACTGTCCCCAGGCCCGATGCAGAGCCCTAGGAGGGGCTGTCCGACCGATGCTGGGGCAGGAGGAACCACCGGAAATTTTATTACCGTATCTGTTCTTAGTCCCGGGTTAAAAGTAAAGTAGTGGGACCAGTTTTGAGATGTTGGTGCTAAGAACACTTTTTTCAAGCGATACAGTGTGGCCTCCAATTTGCTCGTGTCAGGCTCTGGGGACTCAGCAAGTTCCACCCCCACCCCCCACCCCCACCCCCGTGTAGCTAGGCAGGCCAGGCTGTGACTACTATTAGCTGTGTCGTAATTAGCAATTACTCCAATCGGAAACTCCTGATTTCCTAATTAGACAGCTCAAGCTGGACTTCTTATCAGTCCATCGGTGCTCCTTGCTCCTCCCCCACCACCATTTTTGTCCCCTCCCAATTCTGGGGTAAAAAAAAAAAAAAAAGCAAAAAGCAAAAAACAAAAAACAAAAACAAAACAAAACAAAAAAACCCAACACACCTAACCCTGGCCTCCATATAGACTGCATTTAAATTGCCTGTCACTCAAAACAAAGGAGAACGGCTCATTTGTAAGGTGCCAGCCACCTGAACGCTGCCGGTTTTCCTCCAAGCCTCAGTGCACTGGAGCGCAAAGATCATTTTTCTATTGTTAAAATTGTATAAGCCAGGGCTTTTTTTAGCAGCGAAATGCACGATTTCACTTCTGGGCTGAGGACTGCCGGCATAAAAGGGACAGGAGGCTTCCTTTAGTATCTTACAAATAAATTTTGCTTTGAGGGTAGAAAAAAGGAAAGGAAGGAAGGAAGGAAGAAAGAAGGAAGAAAAGAAGGAGGGAAAGAGAGGGAAAAGAGAAACCCGGCTCTGGGCTGGGAGCAGCCAGGAACTCCTCAGGGCTGTCTGGAGAGGAGGGCGGGACAGCTTCTGGCTTTGTGAGGGTTGTGGCCGAGGATAAACCTGGAGTCCTTGTCAAGGGTGCAGAGAAGACCTGTGGTCCTGTCTGAGCGCCCTTGGCTGCACAAAGGTGACTGTGCTGACTGGCACGTGGCCTCTGGCCTTGCCACCAGAACAGCTAAAGTGGCCACTTGGAGTGTGACCTGGTCCCTATACCCATGGTGCGCCTTACATGACCTTACCCCAGAAGGGTAAATTCACAGATAGCTGTCACCCAGGAGCGGAGGCAGCCCGGGGTGAGGGCTGATTCCTGTGTGAGTGATCCAGGGAGGCTGAGACAGTGGCTAAGGTCGTAGGAGACGACAGCTGCAGAACTGGCTGTGTGGCAGGGGACAGGGGCTAGAATTTGTGTGACCTCCTAGCAACCTAAGTGGGTGATGGCGATTTCTGTGTTGGATGCCGCTTCCACTGTCTGTCCTTCAGAAGATCCAGATAGGTTTCCCTGGTGTCATGGACTTATCAAAACCCACAGTGCCACACAGTGCCACGTGGCGCAGGGGGGCCCACCAATGTGGCCACGGCAGGCCGCACAAAGCTTACGTGGTTCTAATTGTCTTTCAACCTCAAACTGATATGAAAACAAAAACAAAAAAAAACCCTGGAAGACCATGTGTCAAGATTTTTACCATGCAATCTGAAGTTCTGCTAAGGCCTCTTTGTCATGTGAACCTCCTCAACCTGGACCACAGTCCTGTGAGGTCACCGTCATATTCCCCATGTTAACAACAGCAAGAACCAGGATTCAGAGACGTGGAACCAGCCGCGAAAAACCACACAGCAAGTAGCAGAAGTGGGGCTCGCACCGTGGCCCCGGAGTGCGTGCCGCTGCTCTATACCACAGTATTATCATCTGTATCTTCCAAGGCCAGCCCCTGCCCTGTAAAGGCTGCACACGTGCAGTCTCGGGTCGTGCGGCACGTGACAGCCGAGAAAGGCTGTGTGGGGTGGGCTGGAGCCGCCCTGCGAACCGATTTTCTTGGATACTCCAGTGTTTAAAAAATATTGGAGCTGTCAGAATCCATCAAGCCAGACACTCCGGATTTGCACATTTGACTGTGGTATGTAAATGACACCCCAGAAAGGACTGGAATATGTAAATATGTGCATTGAGAGGGATCCAGGATTTTAAAACCAGAAGAGTGCCAAACTGCCAGCTTCTCCGGGGAGTTGGAAGATCTGGCCACCCGGGGCCCACGCTTCCATCGACAGCGGCCACCTGGAGCCATCTGCTCAGACTGGCCACGATCTGAAGTGCCCCCACCCCAGGCCTGGTGCACCTGCCCTAGAGTCCTGCTGACCTCAGGTCCATATCCCCACACTCTCCTCGGGGTCCTGTATTCCCCATGTCCCCAAAGGTGCAGCTAGGTGGCAAAGGGCTGGAACCCAGGGACAACTGTAGCCTTGTTTCACTAGATGCTTCACACACATCCAGCCGGTTACCTCCTCAAGCCCTTTAGTACCTCATCCCTGCCCCAGGAAAGCCAGGAGCCGCCCACCCCTCCCTCTGCACACCCAGATAATTCCATGCAAGCCAAATCCTGGTGGAGGGGTGACTGGCTGGGGAGACGGGGCCAGAAGGAAGGTCAGGAGAACTTACGAGGCATGCATTCAGCTGGTGCTTAATAAAGGCCTAGGGATTTGAGGAAGGGCCCCGTGGGCTTTAGAATCGGCTCTGAGCTACTGAGATCTGAACTCCAGTCCACAGTGGTGTGATCAGCCTCCTCGAAGTGCAAGCCGGGGGTGGGGGGGAGGGGTGTTGGACAGCTGAGAAAAATCAGCGACTGTCTCCCGTCTGCCTGTACCTCAGTTTCCCCATTAGAGCAGACAGACAGCAAGTCTCAGTGGATGTGTCTGACACTAGCAGTTAGAAGTCAGGCTTTATTGGCCGTTTCTCCTCTTAATGGTGCTGGGAGTGCAAGCCAGACAGAGCCTCTGCTCACGCGAGGCAGGTGTTCGACTCCGGGGGCCTGTCACTGTTATGTATGAGGTAACATTGGCCAAGGCTTAGTTAGCGCCTAGTATTTCTGGCCAAAGGACTACAAGGATGAGTTAGAGGTCTGAAAGGTGGAAGTTGCCAGAACATGGAGACAAGGGTGAGTGGGGGCCCAGAGTCAGTGATGGCAAGAATCCCCGACCTGCTATGGCCCTTGGGCTGTCCCGAGGAGTCTATATCGCATCTGCCTGCCCATGCTAGCTTAGTGACCTCATGTTCTCTCAGCTACACGCACAGTAGCCCCGTCCTGGGAAGCTGGCCACGCGGTGGAGGAGTGAGGGGAGTGGGGGGTGGGGGACGACTCCAGGTAGTGCTTCCTCCTCTCAAAGCCACTCTGGCGCACTTTCCAAAATGCCAGCCCAGAAGAGCAAAGCTAAAGGAACATGTGTGCCCTTTAAGGGATGGCGGGCACACAAATGTCACTGCAGCGCCCCCCTTCCCAGGCTTTTAAATATAGCGGTGGCCTTTGGGAAGTCGACTGGCTGAGGAAGTCCCCAGGGAACCTTAGCCGAATGGGGCACGGAGGAGGGGCCCGACTCTAGCCAGAGTAAATCCTTTAAGCACTTTGGACTATACTTTGGTCTCTGTTGCAGCCATTGAGGCCTGCCCATATCCTGTAAAAACGGTGGCAGCCATATGTACAGGAGGCTGGATTCTAATAAAGCTTTATTTATAAGGACACACAGTGAGCTTGGAATTCAGCCCAGAGGCTGCCCCCGCCTCCATCTAGTAGGTCCTGTGGCTGCTTGTTTGCCATTGTCTCTTAGGACAGTCACTGGGCTGTCGACAGCTTTGGTTGGGCGTGATGGGGCACACCTGCAACCCTGGGACTTAGGAAGTAGAGGCAGGAGGATCAGGAGTCCACGCTAGCCTGGGCTACCTGAGATCCACCTGTATCAAACCGAAGGAACAAAAGCCCTATCTCTGGTTTGGATTGATTGGGGTGAGGAACAGGCAGGGGGTGCCCCAGCAAGGAGTGAGCCTCAAAAACCAACAGGCCACAAGGCCACCATTGATCCACTGATCCGCATATCTGGGGAGAGTGTCTTGTACCCAGAACAGCATCTGGCTTGTAGGAGAAGCCCAATAAATTTGCCTAAATGACGAATGATGGTGTCTACGCTCAGCCAGAGAAGGAAGCACACGGAGGGGGGACACAGTTTCTTCCCTGATGCCCCAAGAGCAGGATGTCCCTACCTGGTGACTGTTGGTCCAGACAGCTTCAGACATTGAAGTCCCTTCTTTCCGCTGGGAGGTTTACGGTACTGAGACCGACTACCATGCAGTGCAGTGTGTGGCCAAGTCTAAAGCACCAGGGACACGTCAGAGCAACAGAGGGTGTGTCTGGGGGTTAGCCAGGGATGGGACCTTGGCTTAGGGAAGCCGGGAGACAGGGCAAGTGTGGGGACGCCTTGTCTAGTCTCCGGTGCTCTGGGAGCTCCTTGGTATGTGGGTCTTTCAAAGAGGCCTTGGATGTGCATGTGTGTGCACGTGTGTGAGTCCAGCTTACACAGGCCAGAAGAACGTGTCAAATCCCCAGGAGCTGTAGTTACAGGCAGCTGTGTGTTGCCTGATGTAGACGCCGGGAACTGAACCCAGGTCCTCTTGTAAGAGCTTAACACCTGAGCCGTCTCTCCAGCCTCTGGCTGGCCTCGAACTCCCAGTGGTCGGTCCTCTTGGTTCAGCCTCTCACGTGCTGGAACTGTTGACAGGCCACGGGATGGCTGCCTCCAACCACCTCTCTGTGTACGAGCAAGCGCTTCTGTGGAGGCCGGACGACATCCACTCCCTGTCACAGCTCTCCGGCTCCTGAGGTGGATTGTGCCTGTCACTCTTTGGTGACAGAGTCCCCTTTGTCTCCGGCAGGGAGTAGGGGGAGAGGGAAGCAGTGTGGGAAGGGTGGGGCTCATCAAAGACACTCATCCAGCTGTTCCTGAACGTCTGTGCCAGGCAGACACAATCGCTACGCCCGAGGGCCAGGCCCCGCTCTGCGGGCTTCCTCCCTCCCCGAGGTATCCTGGGCTGCCATGTTCGTGCTGAGTTTGACTTCTGTCCTGTAGCTGGTTGGATCAGAGCTGATGGGCCGGGCACGCCTCACGCTGGGCCAGGGGTATCTGTTACCTCGACGGTGTGAACTCAGACCCGGATGACTGACACTTCTCAGTTGAGGCAAACCTGGTCCACCCGGAAGCACCTGGAAGCTGAGGAAGTTGCCCTGGAAACGGGCACCAGGATGAGCTTGTCTTCTCCCAGGTGGGGAGATGCCTGTTTTGGTTTGGAGGACTGCGTTTACTCTGCCCTGCTCTCTGGGAGCCCGCCTCTGCTTTCGCGCCTCTCCGGAGCCTGGGTTTGAATCCCAGCTACACCAGCAGCTGTGGGCCCAGTGCAGGATGGACCATCCCCGGCGACCTTCATCTGTAAAATGGGCAGCTCAGGACCAACCACCAAGAAACCAAACAGCAGCGGGTGCACCTAGCAAACGCCGGGTACTCTGCGAACGCGACGGCTGCCATCATACGTATCTCAGTGCACATGCTCACCCTGAGACCTCTGTGTCCTGTGCTAAGACTGGACTAGGCCGCGTCTGCTACTGACACCTCCCACCCCAGGCTTCAGGGCAGATTCGGGGTGCGTTTCCCATCCACGGAGGCCAGGGCTGGAACCTGGGTGCAGGCAGAGCACAGCGGAGAGGCTGTCCCTGACTCGCCCGGAGCAGAGATGGAGGAGCCGGCAGCAGCTTCTCCCCACGCACGACAAGGTTGGGAAGAGAAGACAGGAAAAGATGTCCCCAAGACAAATGACCATTTTCACTTGGTTTCAGTGCTGTCCCTGGGGCCGGGCGGGGACCGCTCCTAGGGCCACCATGAGGGAAGGGTCTGACTTGCTCTTGTCTCTCCCCAGCGGCGTTCATTTCTTTTTGTTTCCTGCTGAGGTACCAGCTCAAGGTGAGCGCCAGCGCTGCGCTGGGGATCCCAGAGCTGATGGATTGCGTTCCTTGGCCGCGTCCGTTTCATGCTCGGTGACTCCACCGCAAAGCAATTATCACCGTGGAATGCATAATGGCCTAATTAATAACTAATGTCAGCTCGGGCTCTGAGCCGTGATTATACCTTAGCATGCCAACCAACCCCCTTCGCTCCTTCTAAACATCTGGAGAGAAAAATATTATTATAATTGACTGGTTAGATTGTTAAAGTGTCCCTGCCCTGTGGACAGGGTATGAAGTGGGAAACATACAAGGCCCGGAAGAAGATGGAGAAGGTTTCTGTGTGGCCCTGTTTAACATCTGGGGAATCTTAGTGTCTGAAAAAAGGAGCCATTTTTTCCATATGTGCACGTACATGTATGTGTGGTGTGTGTGTGTGTGTGTGTAACCTAGGGCCCTTCTGTTCTATATAGTATCCCTCTAGACCTGGCACATAGTAAGTACTCAATAAATCATGGTTAAAGGCCACGGCTGCCAATTAGAAGCAGCTGTGTGGCTTTGGGCAGGTCACTCGTCCCCTGTGCCCATCTCTTGCTTGTATTGTAAGATGCTGACAGAGACAGTCCCCAGCTCACACACAGGTCACCGGGAATAATGAATTGGGAACCGCAGGGCACCTTTGGACAGAAACACCAAGAACCGTGCTTGCCAATCTTACCGCATCTCAATCAATACTCAATTCACCAGGGCCTCTTCAGCTCCTACTGAGCGGGGCCACGGGGAACTGGGGAGCAGAGGAGTCTAGAGTCTTGTGTGTGTGTGTGGCCAGGTGAAAGGGCCCATCAAAGGAATCGGTAGTCTTAATGGTTCCCCACAGGAGTGACAAATGACCTGGAGGAGCCACAGATGTCAGGGATGCCTGGTGACACCTCACCTGTTTCTGGCTGTCACGGAGGGAGATGCTATGGGTGATTAGTGGGGACACTCTAGTCAGGCTGCTGAACATGCTCTTAGGCAGAGGCCAGCCTGTCACCAAGAGTCACCTGACCTAGAACCTTACAGTGCCCAGACTGAGAGCTCTGCATGTGGTGGGCAAAATGCCCAGCAATGAAGGTAATACAGGCAGAGCACGTGCAAAGGTCCTGAGGCAGGAGGTAGGCAATCGAGGAAGTGTTTGAAAAAAGGAAGGTGGGGGGGTACAAGGTCTCAAACAGATGCTCAGGCATCTGAATTCCATCCCAGGAGTTGCTGGAAGCTGTCAGAGGGTTGTGATGGTGTGTGTGTGTGTGTGTGTGTGTGTGTGTTACTGAACACTATCAGCCCTGGAGAGAGGCAGAGGGGTCATCCTGAGATTCTCAGGACGAGTGTGATGAATTGCATATGTTCGTCCCAGGGAGTGGCACTATTAGAAGGTTGGCCTTGTTGGAGGAAGTGTGTCACTGTGGGGATGGGCTTGGAGATCTTCCTCCTAGATGCCTGAGCATGCCCAGTCTGTTCCTGGCTTCCTTTGGATAAAGATGTAGACCCCTCAGCTCCTCCTGCACCATGCCTGCCTGGACGCTTCCATGCTTCTGCCTTGATGACAGTGGACTGACCCTCTGAACCTGTAAGCCAGGCCCCATTAAATGTTGACATTTATAAGACTTGTCTTGGTCACGGTGTCTGTTCACAGCAGTGAAACCCCTAACTAAGACAACGAGTCATGTGTCTTTCAAGCCAGCCAGACAGAAAATCTCACACCCAGGCATGTGGGTGGATCCGTGCAGGATGCGTGGACTTTCACTTATACAGCTGCGGGGAGGAAAAGCATTTCGTGGGAAAAGGAACAGAATGTGCAAAGACTCAGAAGCCCGGGAGGACCCCTCCCTCTGTCCTGAGAACACCCTCCCTCTGTCCTGGGTGGTCCTGAACGCCAGAGAAGGCATTTAGACAATCAAAACACATATTACGGACACAGCGCCTCACAGTCCAGGCTGCCTCTGGACTTACTATTATGTAGCCGAGGATGACCCTGAACTTACTCTTCTGCCTCTGTCTCCCAAGGACTGGGGTGACAGGCCACTGCACCCAGTATGGGCGCCGAGGACTGCACCTCGGCCTCCTTTGTAATCATGAAAGAGAAGAATCACAAAATTCAAAGTGGGTGACCATCTTGGGACTCTGGAAAGGTGCGGGCGGAGAGGGACACAGAGAATCTTTCCTTCCTGTGACTCGAGATGACCCAGGGTCTTACTGTATAGCACAGGCTGGCCAGACCGGTGATCTCCCTTCCCTAGCATCCTGAGTACTGAGATGGCATGTGTGTCACCAGGCTAGGGGCCCTTCTGAGCCAGGGACCACAGGCTGTGGCCTACAGTCCGGAGACCTCTCCAAGTTAACAGAACCAGACACAGGTCCACCAGGAGCCATCTGCACAGGCAGACTTGGGTAAACTGAGGCATAGGGTGCTCTGCCCAGTTCTCACAGCTCACTCTGTCTCTCCTGGTGGCGTAACAGTAACTGCCCAGCACGGGCTTTGCTTCAAAGGGGGCAGGGCGTGTTCTGTGCACAGGCCACCCCGACTGCTGGTGATGTCACTGATGGCTCTAGCCCGGGGTCTGCAGGGTTGGCAGCCCCCGGAGGGCTCAGCACTGTCCCTCCCTTGCCGTCCCAGGCTCACATAGAAGATGCAGGTTGTCAGTCCGCATTCGGGGCCCCACTGCCCCTCACTGTGCCTCGGCCTCACCTCCCATCCCCCGTCACAAGCTGCCCGTGCAGAGACGAAGCTCCTCACTTCAGCTTCCACCCGAGCACCGTGCACGGACCACCACCTCAGCCCTTACCACAATCCCACACACCAGTTGCCGGCTGAAAAGGACACAGAAGCTCAGAAATGAGCCGCCCCAGGTCACATGACCAGTATCCGAATTTGGGCTCAAAACCCGGATTGCACCTCTACAAATCCCTTGTTAGGACCTCACCTCCTCCACGAAGCCCTCCCTGACACCAACCAGCCCCTCCTTGGCGCAGTGCAGATGGCAGGACTTGTCTTGGTGAACCCTGGGGACCGCCAGTGGGGGCTTAGGTTCCCTTTCTTCGTGGCCCAGCACAGAGCAGAATCACTGTGGCCAGCTGTGCCCTACTGAACGGCCACTTTCCAACCCCAGCAGGTTCCCTGTCACTCCTCGAAACCTATTCTAAGGCACCAGACTCTCCCCCAGCCTGGGAGGCACTTTGCCCCGCAGGCACACACTACCACACAGCAGACTGGGCTGACTGACACCCCTGGCTGTCTCCTGGCCCCAGAGGCTTTCCTCCCTCAGGGATAGGCGCGATACAGTTACTTCAGTCTCTCTCATCTTTGAAGCAGCAGAGAGTAGGTGACACCAGGGTGACAGGTGACACTGGTCCCCACGGGGCTCTGCGGCACACAGCTGGACACAGCACCCCCTCCCGCAACTGCCTAGAACAAGATATCACTGAGATCACATGTGCACAAAATTGCTGTTGCAGAAGCCATTGCTCTGACCGATGCTGCTGACCTGGGTTCGAGTCCTGACTCCTCCCCTACTCTCAGCCTCTCTATTTTCAGTCTCTCCGACACCTCCATACTTTGCCTGTAGAAGAAACAGCATGGCTCCTATGTGAGCATCCTCTAGAATGTTCCACAACTTCCCCGATGTCGGAGAACCAGGTCTAGGTGGGACACATATCAGGGTTATAGGACGTGCAAGCCCCACCCCTTGCGGTCTCCTCAGCTCAGTCCCAGGGTCTCAGGGCCGGGTCCCTGCTCTTTTCCAGGAGTTGGGACTTGGCTGTCACTACTGGCTTTGCGTGTCATGGGGGGAACCAGAATCTTGTGTCTTACTTGTTTCTGCACCTGCAACAATGCTTGGTGCACAGCAAGCGCCTGGGAAGACCTGCCCCACAGATGAATGAATGAATGAATGAGTGAGTGAGTGAACGAATGAAGCCCTGAGCCCAAATTTCTCAGGTTATCTGTCATAATGGGGACTTAGCCTTCCTGTTGGATATTGGGAAATTTGAGCACAGAGGCTGCATCTGATACCCCATGGGATGGCCATGGTGCCCCGAGGGGTTTGCACACAGTAGGGCCCATGGATCTGTTTAGTCTTTCCCTACCCCGCCTTGGCCACAGAAACCTCAGTGTGCATTGTTGGCATCTCCCCCTCCCCCCGACCCCCATGAGGTCACAATGCCACAGTGGACGGAGAAGTGACTTCAGGAACTGAGAAGATGACTCAGCCAGTGACGTCCTCGTAGGCACGAGGACCCGAGCTTAATGTCAGGGACCCACATCTAAAAAATAAAAATGAAAAAAGCCGGCAGCACACGGTCAGAATCCCCGTGCTGGGGAGACGGAGCCAGGCAGCCCTCGATGCCCTGTCGTAGGCTGGCTTCGCCCCATTGGCCAGCCCCAGATCCGGGGAAGGCTCTCCGCAGGCATGCGCGCACACGTGCACCTACACATATAGACACTGGTATACAGCAGGTGCCAAATTGATGTTTGCCAAATGCGGTCTAACAGAGTAGTGAACAGAAGGGGCCTCCTTACGATGGAAAGGTCAAGAGCCACTGTGGGCAACAGGGAAAGATCGGGGAGCCCCACCTTGGGAGTCCACAGGGAAGCTGGCTGTGAGTCTAGAACATTCTGCTCTAGGGACATTAGGGAAGGTATGCAGAACCCAGTGGGCAACAGGCCGGACAACCAGGCCCCAGACATCATTATTTTGATGAATCTTTCCCATCTCCCTGAGGGGCAGATGCTCTATGCATTTCCCCATTGTACAGCCAGGGAAACTGAGGCTCACTTAGGAACACGGCCAAAAGCGGGGCCATGGAAAGAACTCAGGTCGGTAGACGCAGGGTTTGCACACACACTCCTCCACTCTGGGCGCCAGGCTTGGGAGGACTCTGAACTCTCTCAGTACCTCCAGCACCTAGCCCCTGCCTGGCACACAGTAGGCCTTCAATCATCATCGACTGGGCAGTTGAATGTGTGACTGTGTGCCGGGTCGCACCACCGCGTTTCTAGTCGTTCCCACGGCACACCCATCCCCCACCCCGCCTCCCCCCCCACCTGGAGGCGGCTCAATGGACGCACACCCGGTGGCGGCCTCGTCTGCCAGGCGCCAGGCCCGCCCGGCCCCAGAGCTCAGTCTATTAAAAGCCCTGTAAATTTTCATACGCGAGCGTCTGGGCAGCGGGGTAGACTAATTGCTGTGAAAGGCGCGGGCCTGTCCCTACCACACGGCCAGAGCCATCGCTCATCATGGCCCGGACCCAGCCCATTCCTTTGCCGGGATCGGAAAGCTTACAACACGCTCGTGAGGCCGAAAAGCAATTCGTGTCAAAAAAGCGATCAATAACATAAAACGAAAGCACAGGAAGACGAGTTGGAGGAAGCGCCGTGTAAATATGTGTTTCACGTCCACGATTCCAAGATTAAAAAAAAAAAAGCAATCGATCCCCTTTCTTTAGATGATGTTATTTCTAATGAGAAGGACCCGGAATGGCTGCGAGGATCTGCTTAATGCGGGGACAGGAGCATTAATAATTTACTTGATAAGGCAGAGAGCGTGAATCAAAGAGGAAGGCTGTGGGTTCTTAATTTGGTTGTAACGCCGCCTCGCAGCCCCCAATGCTCCGGTGGGTTAATTGCAGATCCAGGCAGACCCATGGGTTCGAGGGAGCTCACCACCCCCCAACCCGCGGCTGGCAGGACAGCTAGGGGGACAGGCTAGTGACACCACCAGAGAGGCAGGCGGGGCTGACAGCAGGGAGGTCATGGGCCAGCTGCTTATACCTGATGCGCTGTGGGAGACACCCTAAGTACTGACTGAGTACTTAGTTATCACAGAATCTCACGGCCGCCTATGTTACAGGCTGCCCAGCTTGGCCTTCTCAGCACCCCTCGGTTTCCCTGTTCATGAGGCGGGCAGTTAGCTTTCCAAAGGCAGGATTTGTAGGAGCTGTAGCTCCCAGCCTCAATGCTACGGTGGAAGGCTGTGTCGATCCGGGCAAGTACTTTGCCCTGTCTGAGCATGTTAAGGCTTACGGAAGAATAGAGTCTAGACTGTGCCTCACGTGCAGTATCAAGCCACAAGGTATTGCTGGTCCCAGCCCGAGTCAGGTCTTAATAGGCCACGGCTGAGCCTCAGTGAGCTCATCTGAGAAATGGGTGAGTGGTGCCTCCCACACAGGACTTGTAGGAGGCACAATACCAGTCACCTCCTGTCCTCCACTCCTTGTATCAATCGTACCAGGCAGGTACGATCCGGATCTTCATTTAAAGCAGTGGCCAGTGGGTTCGGACACTTGTCACCAAGCCCGAGTTCCATCTCCAGGACCCACAAGGCGGAAGGAGAGAAACGACCCCTTCAAACCGTCCCTTGATTTGCACACGTGCGCTGTAATGCACACGCACACATGAACACACATGCACATATATATATATATATACACACACACACATGCATATTAAATAAATGTAAATAAAAAATCTTGTGATGGGGAGGGGCAGAGTCCCAGAGAAGTTAAGTGACAGCCAAGAAAAGCCACGCTGGGATGAAACTCGCTCCCAATCAGCTCCACAGCCCAGGCTTGCCCGGTCACCTGTGCCCCCCCAGGTGGGAGGGAGGTGACAATGCACAAGCGCAGGATTTTCCCGGCCTTGTCTGTTCATTAGGTCTGTATGTGGGGCCTGGGGGATGGTCGGGTCCGTGCAGGGAGGAGTCACAGGGAGGAGTCACAGGGAGGAAGAGGATGGCACGGACCGCGGAAGGCAAGGAAGAGACCTGGGATTAAGTCCCCAGGAAAAGGGAAAGAGAAGGCAGGGGCAGGGCAGGGGTCACGACGGGCAGGCGAGGGCCAGCAGCCCCCACAGGCTCTGCCATCATCTTTGAAGTCAGGTGAACGGCGCCCACAGAGTTCACCTAAAATGTGAGATGGAGCTGGTCCCGCCTCTGCTCTAAAGCCGCCCCCGACCCCGCCCCTGCCCCCCTAATGGACATTGTCCACATTATGGTAGCCCCAAGGCAGGAGCACTCCGGCACCCTGTCCCATCCCCATAAGAGGTATAAAGCCACATGCCTTGCGGGTTAAATGTCCAGTGACCCCTGTCCCTGGGGTCGCGTGAGACACAGGACACTAGAGGCGCACTCATTCAGAAGGAACAGAGAACGCCAATTCCCTGGGGTAGGAGGAGCCAGGCCAGGCCTGTCTGAGGTGGGGGGGGGGGGTGGAGGTGGGGGTGGTGGTGGAGGTGGGGGGTGGGGGGTGGAGGTGGGGGGTGGGGCTGGTCAGTTAGTCAAGCACCCTATGACCTTGAATTTTGGCTCAATGACTCCTCCATGTAACATCAGGTAAGGGCAGCCTGTGCTAACAGCGGATGGGGCCAGCCTGTGCAGCCAACTGGGCCCCAACACCCATGTTCTCTCTGTTCTTTCCCTACTTCCGTTCCATACCTGGGCCCTTGATACACACCAGTTACCACCTCGCCTCTCTTGAGCCTCAGTTTCCCCACTAGGGCTAACCACAAACCCTCCGCAACTGGGACAATTATAACAAACTTAACAGTCAAAGTTGCCACGGATACTCTCTGTAAGGAAGACAGCACCCACCTGCCTCTGTGCCACACCTAGTTATGTGCCAAGCGGCCACAGTGAGCGCTCTAGGCCATGGTGAGCCGCGAGTGAACTTGCTCACACTGACTGTGTGACCTGCTGGCCTGAGCAGCCACCACAATGGTAGTGTGCGACACAAGCAGAGGAAGGGGGTGTCCCAGCCCCTTGCCACCGGCAAGTGGAATCGCCAAGGTAGACTGTTGGATATGTCTGCTTGGACAATGTCGACAGCGAAGGTTCTAGAAAGTCATGAAGACAACACATCACGACACATTACATCGGCAACCAGGGGGTGCCCCAAACGTACGTGGCCAGCTGTCACCACCCGTCTTTCTGACGGCTCAGAGAGAGTGACTCGGCCAGGGTTGGACATGTCTGCTTTGTCACGTGCAAGGCTCAGTGTGACAACAGTGGCCACAGCAAGACCCGGGTGCTCCCCTCAACCATCTGCCCTTTGTCCCAGGATGGCTTTCAGGCCTGTTCCCGCCTCCTTCAGCCACTCAGGTCTCAGAGCTGCCCTCAGACCCTTGAGAAGACACTCAAAGGGAAAGTTCCTGAGTTCCCAACAGCAGACGCCCCTTGCCTGGGTCTCTCAGGGCAGCAGAATCTCTGGGCTTACACAACCACTTTCCAGCACTCTCTGGAGCCAGGAGGAGAAATCTGTGGTTCCGTGCACAGAGAGACCTGCAGAGTTGGCGATGGTGACAAGAATCAACTTTGCCAAAGGGGCTGGGGGCGGGAGCAGGGATCAGGGAGCAGAGGGGAGGGGAGGGGAGGGTCATTGCAGGTGTGGGGTCTCCCTTTATCTTTGGAGTCACCCCTTAGCGATCGCTCACAGTTCTGCAGCACGCCAGGGCTCTTAGGAGGTCACAGTAGTGGCACTGGGCCTGCAGCCAACCGAGCTCGGCCAACGGCTCCTGGCCTTGCTTCTCTGGGTAGCATTGTGACCCGGTTCTCCCGGCAGGGAGTGCAATGGCCAGGAGGACACGTCAGGAAGCGGAACTACCAGGCATGTTGGCTAAGAGCTGCCATATCACTGCCACTTTGGGCTCTTGTGACAGCAGGCCCAGGTTTGAAAGACAGGGACACGGAGTCCCGGCTCCAAGGGAGTACTCCAGGACCCATGCAGACAGATAAGGTCAGTTTGGACGGCCATGGACATCTCAGGACAAGACCATTGAGTCTGGCAACAGGAGTCCAGGGAGAACACACCAGATCCCCCTCGGGACAACTTCTCCATGGAAGAACTTTGCTCTCAGGACGTCCCCAGAGCCAGGGATGCTTCCCGCCAGTTCCCAGCTTTCTCCATCTTCACAGCAGCTTGACACAGAGAGAATGCCATCTCAGGACATTTGCAGAGGGCTAAGTGGGAGAGTGGTCTGTCTTTCCCAGGAAGTCTTTGAGTATATTGTAAAAAATGTCTGCTGTCTCCATGCCCAGAGGGGCAGAGGTTACCGGTGGGTGATGTCCCAAGACTGACATCAGACTGCTTTGACACTCACAGTATCTATTATATGTTTGTGAAAGCATGTATGTGTGTGTGTGTGCGCCTCTGGTGTGTGTGCACATAGAGCCACAGAAACACTTTGAATGCTATTCCTCAGCTGCTGTTGAGGAGAGACAGGGTCTCTCCTTGGCCTAGAGCTGGCCAAGCAGCCTGGCCAGGGATCCCCGAAATCTCTATCTGCCTCTTCCTCTTCCTCCTCAGCACTGGGGTTACAAGGGTGAGTCACCACACCTAGCTTTCTTTTCTTTTCTTTTTTCTTTTTTTTTTTTTTGGATTTTTTTTTTTTTTTCCTGAGACAGGGTTTCTCCGTGTAGCCCTGGCTGTCCCGGAACTCACTCTGTAGACCAGGCTGGTCTCAAACTCAGAAATCTGCCTGCCTCTGCCTCCCAGAGTGCTGGGATTACAGCTAGCTTTCTTTTTTAAATGTGGGTTCTAGGGTTCAAACCCTGTTCCTTGTACTCCCAAGACGCTTACCCACCTTCCCAGACCATTCAAGTGTTTCCTGAATGGTAAACGACTAAGCCAGCCACCTAAATCTTCTCCTGGACTCTGAGTGAGCTCCCTCAGTTCCTGGGAGGACAGGGTTGGTGTGCAGGCTGTGGCACATGGTGCCATGCTGTAAATTGGTGACAGGCCTGTCACCTCAGCAACTCCCTGGCTCTCAGAGTCCCAGGGAATTGTCCCGGTGCACAGAACTCCATGGTGTGGCTCAGACACCAAAGCCCGCATAGGCTCCATCCCCAAACTGCTGTGCTCCTGTTAGGCTCAGCTGACTGTCCCCACCACAGGCCAACCAGAAGGGCTTCCACCATCCCACAGGCCACCCTGTGAGGAGGAAGGTGGGGGCAAGAGACCCACTGGGGTGGCCGGGGGGGGGGGGGGCTCGGGGGCAGGCTGAGGCACACGCCGCTTGGAAGCGTCTCACCTCAGATTTAGTAAAAAACAAAACTTTTAATTTAGATGTTTGCATCTCTCTGTCTCCAAGCAAAAATAACTCTAAGATAATGACTGTAATAAATGAAGGTAATTAATTGTGGTTTGTTCCTTTAGTGTCTAGTCAGCTTAATTTTACCTTTTCAACTAATAATGAGAAAATAATTTTTTGCGCGTGGAGGGTTAATGACATGTAACTGTGAGAGCCGCTAATTGCATGTTGCAATCCATCCATCAGCGGCCCCATCTGCGTGGCTTGATTATGTTTGCTAAATTATTGCTTTGAATTATCTTTCATAAAAGCAACTTTTATAATTAGCAGGGCCTTCGGGCTGGCTCCCCTGCTCCGTGCAAGGGAGCTCAAACTTTGGCCAATTCAAGCTGGGTCCCAGAAGCCATCTTCCCTGCCTGGGTTTTTTTTCCCCCCTGGGGGAATGGGAGGATATAAAATGTCCTTTGAGGAATCAAGGAAGCTCTGATTTGTGGCGGGGAGAGCCTACTTCCTCACCACCATACCTCTCACAGGAAAGACAACTGATTCGAGGTATGGGGGGGGACCCCAACTGTGCCCACCCAGGCTGCCGGCCTGGAAGGCAGGAATGGACCAGATGAGGCTGCCTGTGAGAGTCACCTTCCTTCGGTTTGGAGGTTGCCTTTCTCCCCACAGGGGATGAGGAGGGACCTGCAGCCGTGGGTAGCTCAGAGCAGCGATCATAAGGAAGGCAGGGAGCGCAGCCACATCTGTGGGTCAAGGCCAGAGAGCTGCCTCGGCCAACTGTCCACCCAGGTTGGGATGGGAAGCCAGCTCCCTTTTTTTTTTTTTTTTTTTTTTTTTTTTTGGTTTTTTGGATTTGGTTTTTTTCGAGACAGGGCTTCTCTGTGTAGCCCTGGCTGTCCTGGAACTCACTCTGTAGACAAGGCTGGCCTCGAACTCAGAAATCCGCCTGCCCCTGCCTCCCAAGTGCTGGGATTACAGGCGTGCGCCACCACTGCCCGGCTGCCAGCTCCCTTCTTGATGAACCCCAATTAAGACTTCTCGCCTTCCCTCTCACTAGGGACATCAGCTGTGCACCAGGCTGTGGCTGTGGCTTCTTCCTTCTCCTCTGGGTCTGTAAGCTTGGCTTTGCCCGAAACAGGAGGAGAGTTGAGGTCGGGATGGGTAGGAGAACCTCCTCAGGGCCACACAGCCGAAGGGACAGGGCTGAAGTGCCAAGCCTGCCATCTCTGAGGCTGTGCCTCACACTGAGCGCGTGTAACATTTAAGTCTTTCCTCTACAGAAAAGGGGAGAGAGCGTCTCTCCACACAGCCTGCGATGGCCTGGAGCTTCCCAAGTGCTGGGACCACATTTAGTTACCCAAGGCAGCTAACACCCAAGGCGGTCTTCTGAATACTTCCTTCCTATTTGCCTTGCCTAAGCCTAAGGCCTCAGCCTAAGCCTTATGACAGAGAGAAAATCATCACCAATCTGACAGATGAGGACACGAGAGGCACAAAGAAGCCAAGGAACTCACCTAAGGTCACACAGCCAGTAACCCCACCTGCTCACTCCTGTGACACTCTGCGAGTCCCAGACGGGCAGATCCACCCCTGCCCCACATTCTCCCTCTTTATCCCCAGGGTAGAGAGAAGGAAATGGAGATTCCCTGGCTTTAGAGAAGCCAATACCACACCAACATGCATCTGCACCTATGGAGGAGGGGGTTCTGATGGAGGGAGGGACGGCTGTGAGGAGTGGGGAATGAAAAGGAGCCCTCCCCTCCACCTCTGGGCTATTGGGGAGGGGCTTCTGGGTCTACCTGAGACTGAGGGGAGCCCTTGCCCATGGGGGAGGGGGCATTAGAGATGCCCTCCTCAGCCCAGCATGACTGCAGCATCTTCTCAGGCAGGAGAAGGCACATTATCAACGCCATAGACAAGATGGAAGGACAGTCCCTCTGTCACAGGGTGGATGGGCATGGGGGGAGGGCAGCCACTGTCACAGGGGCTGGTAGAGAAGGCCACAAAAAGTGCTTCACCCAGAGAGTGGCGGCGGGAGGCAGATATGCTGGGCGGGCGGATCGCCCCTGGGACTTAGTGGGACATCAGGGTCGGGGGAGGCACATCTGCTGCAGACCTCAGATTTCAACAGGGGGTGGGGGTGGGGGGAGTCTGGAAAGGGAGCCTGAGCTTGCAGGGCAGGAAGCCCAGTGCACGTCACCCCCCTTTCCCCAGGGGTCATGTCATTGGCTCTTACCTCAGCTTGGAAGCTTTTCAGCACCGGAGCTACCATCGCTCTGATTCCCTGAAAGAGATGGCAGAGGGTTGACCACAGAGCGAGGGTCCACGCACACGCGCGCGCACACACACACACACACACACACACACGCACACGCACACAGACACACACACACAGTTCTTAGAGCATTTAAAGTCCCACCGTTCTGGAGAGGGAGGCAAGGAAGGATATTCCGAAATGCACATGTTTTCCTTTTTGGTGGTTCTAGGGATGGAACTAAGCATTCTGTGCTTTGCCATTGAGCCTTTAAGGTGCCGTGTCCTTGATATATTTTTAAAATATATTTATTTTATATATGTGAGTACACTGTTGCTCAGACACACCAGAAGAGGGCATCGGATCTCATTACAGATGGTTGTGAGCCTCCATGTGGTTGCTGGGAATTGAACTCAGGACCTCTGGAAGAGCAGCCAGTGCTTTTAACCACTGAGCCATCTCTCCAGCCCCCAGCCCTTACCATTCGGAGACAGGGTCTTGCTTTGTAGCTCAGGCAGGTTTGAACTCCTGAACTGAGCATTCTTGAGTACCAGGAAGATGAGGATCATGTTGTCCTTGTGTGTGGCATGGTAGGTCCTGTGGCCTAGCTCAGGGGAATGGGGGCTGGAGGGCTGGCCCTGATTCTCCGCTCTCAGCGCTAGGTGGGCAAAGTCCCCTGGGGAAGGCCCTTCCAGGCACAGCATGGGGCTGATCCTTCCACGTGGTCGTCTCCCATGAATCTGCATCTTAAATTTCGCCCCCAATCACCTCTCTCCCTGCCTGTCTTTCCTCACCAGAGCATGGGGTGATTTCTGAGGATGTGGCTGTTTATCAGCCCTGTGGTGCCCTGACCAACGGGCTCACCAGTGCTCTGAGCACACAGCTTGGCTCTAGTCACCCACCTGTCCCCAAGTTTCCTATGTGACCTCAGGGTTTCCAGACCTCAGGGTAGTCTCTGGGGTTCCCCCAGCACTCAGCAGAGGCGAGTGCTCCGAGGAGCCACCCCTGAAGCCTGTGGGTCCTCAGGGATCCACTGGGGGACACTTCCTCCTGCCATGAACAGTCAAAGTCACAAGGAAAACCCTGTGGGAGGGGTGAAGGAATGGGAGGAGAGACCGGGAAGCGGATGGGGGGGGGGGCTGGAGGTAAAAGATAAAATCCCATAACCACGGGGACCCTCCCTGCTGTTTCTCCCCCTGGACAAGGTCCCTGCTCTGGTCCCAGCTACCCTCTCATACTGACATCCGTCCGTCTCTGAAACTTCTCAGACTGGCTGCTGATTGGAAGTAAGGTGGCTCTTTAGGGGACACACAGATAGTGTCTGGGGCTTTGGTTTCAGGAGCCAGGGTGCCAGGCTGGGTGACAGCAGAGTTGGGAGGCTCAAGGTCAGGACCTCAAGGCTTACATGCACAGAGGCAAGCAAGATGCCATCAGGAGAAGGTGGCCGTGGACCACAGCACAGACTGGAGGAGTTGTCACTGGGGAAGATTGCTAAATCTCGGGCAGCAGGTGGACCCCTGCCTCAGAGGCAGCATTTGGCTGGAGAGAGTCGAACACAACATTTCACTTTTTAAACCAAATGGACCCTGATTTTATAAAGGGGGACACTGAGGTCCAAGGGTGCTAGCCTGCTCAGGTGACGCAGCAAGCCGGCAGTATAGTTGGAATCTGAGCCCATGTCTCAAGATACCTTCCACTGGCTTTTCCCATGACCCTATATTCAAGGGGTTCACCTCTGAGAGCTACGAGAGGAAGTGGGTGGGAGCTGGGCCAAATCCCACCCCTCTCCCAACCCTGCCCCCCCCCACACCATGATGATATAAGTCCTAGGGGGAGCCAGGTGGGACGAGTGTAGTAGGCGGACTGTACCCCCCCCCACACACACACACAGACAAGGCTCTTAAATAAAGCTGTCACGACTCTTCCATCAGGAGGGATGAGCACCAAACGCGAGTTTCCAGAGCCGTGGCTATAACAGGAGTGGAAATTTATCCCTTCTAATTACGTAATTGCATAATT
This sequence comes from Apodemus sylvaticus, assembly GCF_947179515.1. Lineage (NCBI taxonomy): Eukaryota > Metazoa > Chordata > Mammalia > Rodentia > Muridae > Apodemus > Apodemus sylvaticus. The sequence goes on along the minus strand of NC_067493.1, from coordinate 47,207,850 downwards.
TTATGTAGCATTGGAAATTATGTAAGTCAGACTCCCGGGCTGAAAACCTGGCCTGGATTTCCCGCCTCACCTGAGCTCCCGTGTGGACCAGTGGTTGAGGTTGAGGAGGGGATGGGACAGATGGCCCGAGAAGACCAGAGAGAGAAGTGTGTGAGGCTATGAAGATCTACAGTGGACTACACTCTGCTTCCCCGAGACGGGAGGGTCAGATGCACTCTCTGTGTGGGTTGAAAATTGTTTATAGAACAGTTGGTCTCTTTAAAGAGAAGAACGACCTGGGGGTTGGGGGCATGGCACAGTTTGTAGCCTCCTGCTGGCCTAGCTCACAGGCACAAGGCCCAGGGTTCTGGCCTGGTTGTCACATAAACAGGGTGTTATAGTGCATATCTACAATCCAGCACCTGGGAGCTGTGGGACTGAACGCCAGCCTGGGCTATGTGTGACCCCATCTCAGAAAGCCCTGCTTGGACTTGTTGAAGCCTTGACGGCAGGAGACACTCAAGTCTGAGGCTCCTGCCTCTTTCCCACGCATCTTCTCCCGCGGCTCTCTCTAGACTTACCCCAGAGACAAGTCCCAGCTGGACCCTCATCCCCAACTTGCCCGGAAGAACCACAGTTGCTTCTGACGTCATGATGGGACTCTGTAACTTCAGGTATGGGCATGCTCAGCCCCTCCACGCCTGCCTGCCACACCCGAGGCCCCTCCTCCGCTGCCAAGATGAGGAGCCCACCCTCAATACCCCCTCCTTCCATGGTCTAGCCTACTCTAACAGATAAGCTGAGATAGTCAGAAGGAAGGCTGCTGGACAGAGCATAAGGCTGGGCCTCAGGTCTGTTGCCCACACTGGGCATGTCTCGGCCCTGTCAAAGTGAGACCAGGCCCAAGGTCTCCATTTTCCATTTACCCTCATTGATTTTTAAATTTTATATATATTTATATTTAATTTGAGAAGCAACAGGGGCTCTGATGGCAGGTGGGGTGAGGATGAAATTCTCACAGTCAACTTCAAGAAAGAACAAACACAGGTCTGGGCTGGTCTGCACCACGAGGGAGAGGGAGGGAGAGGGAGGGAGAGGGCGGGAGAGGGCTTTGCAGGGGCACTGCTTTCTCTAGGCCCAACCTGGGGTCTGATGTGAGGATGGGAGGGATGGGACATTGATTGGCAGGAAGGGGCAGGCGGTTTCCAGAGGCCCAGCTGTGGCTCCCAGGCCCAGCAGTGTCAGGCAGATCACCCTGACTTCAAGCCAAACTGTCCCCGAAGTTGCCCCGAAGCCAACCACTTCACCCAAGATGAGATCTTTGACTACAGATCCTTCAGCCTGGAATCTGGATTGAGGCACTTGTGGGTGTGTGGGTGCCCAACTCCAGTCAGCGCCGGGACCTCCCTCCCCCCAACACTGCCAGAGCCGACAGGCTGGGGCTGTGATTTATCTTTGTGGCTAATTAGCTTCTTTTCTTGTTAGTCACTTATGTCTACAGTTTTCACAATATAGTTTGAATGGGGTGGCAGGGGGTGGGGTGGGGGAGTGGGGGGTTGGGGGTGGGGAGCTGCGGATGCCAGTAGCGGCAGGCGGGCAGGCACTCTACCTCTGGCACATCTTTCTTAAATTCCCGGCGGAGTTCAATTAAATGTTTAGGAGAATGCCCGCTTTCCTCCTGTGGCGCAGACAGCTCCGAGGCGACAGAATTAAGCTCCTTCTGGAAAGAGAGAGAGAGAGAGAGAGAGAGAGAGAGAGAGAGAGAGAGAGAGAGAGAGAGAGAAGAGAGAAGAGAGAGAGAGAAAGAGAGAAGAGAGAGAAGAGAGATTTATCTTCTCTTTGCTTTTGAATTATTGTACAGCAGTGCTCTGAAACAAGTTTCCCTAACTTACAAGGCTGAGAAAGGGCGAGATATTGACTCCTGGCACACATGAAAAATTAAGAAACAAAACAAAACAAAACAAAACAACAACAACAAAACCAAAATAAAGGATGAAACACAAAAGGTCCCCAGGACACTGTGGATTTCCTATTGTTGTCCTTAGGAGCTGGGCCAGACAAAGTTGAACGGACGTTTTATCTACCCGCCCTCCATCCCTCCCCATTTCCCCCCACAGCCCCACCTCTTAAATTTCCAAGGAGTGATGGCATAAGCCTGTCAGTAACTGAAGAAAACATCTCCAAAGCCTGTCAAAATAGCAGTGCGTGGCATATTGTATGGCCGCTTTCCCCGCTCGACTCGCGGGTGCCACCGACAGCTTCCATACATCAGCGGCGGGCGCAGTTCCAACTGCTGCTTTCTCCCTCAAAGGCTCATAAATTCGCCTCTTAAGATATAGATGGCTTTTTAATTCCAGCAAATTTTGGAAAAATGAAGGTGCTGAAGAGAAGCACGCTGACCTCTGGTATACCCCACGGTAAATCATCAAGGGTTCCCAGAACAGACTGGAGGTGTGTGTGTGTGTGTGTGCTGGCCTGACTGTACACACTCAGGAATCAGGCCAGGGTGTGGCCACACAAAACCAAGGATGGAGAGGGAGAGAGATGGACGTGTGTGTGTGTGTGTGTGTGTATGTGGTGCGTGCACGCGCGCGCCTGTATCATGGTGGGACCTGCTATTGGGATCTCTGTATTTGATCAATCCACTGTCTCGGACGAAGGCTTTCACAGGGGTACAATTCAGCCAGAGTTGTCACGACTCATTTGCATAATCCAAGGAATGCTCTGTTTGTGTGGCCTGCACTGCTGGCACCGACTTGAACAGGGCTCCCCACCCCCCAGGACAATAACTCCACGAACCCTGCTGCATCTATCACCCAATTATATTTGCAGCAATCAAGACCCATAATTTCCTAAATCCGGTGGTGCAATAAATTCCTGCAATCAGATTTATTAAAAAAAAAATACAACAACCGCGCGCCCAGATGCGGGGAGCGCATTTCCAGGGCACACTCTTTAATCCAGCATATGTATGATGAAGTGCGGTGCCTAATGAAAGACCCCATTTGTCACCGCTAATACACATTCGTCTTGCACACACAATGAAACCCTTTCACTGTTAGATAATGAAATGAAAGTACTGTTAACCCGCTGCAGAGCCTTCTCCTTGTAAAAGACGCTAGTGTCTGAACTTCCTGCTCTGTGGCTATTTATCACAGTGTCATAGACCCGGTCCCCCCAAACCTGTGAGGACGGCCTCTGGCCCCTGGAGCCCTTCTGGGGGGCAATTTAAGAAGGAATGTCTGTTTGTAGAAAAAACGGCTAACTTTTGGTGAAAGTCCCAAGACTGGGGGAGAGTAGGGCTGGGCGGGGATGGGGGGAGTTTGGAGGAAGGCGGCAGAGGCACCAAACAGCTTAAAACCTGGGTGAGGGCGGCGGCGCTCTCCGAGGTGCTGAAGCATCTTCCCCTAGCAGTGTGGGCAGGGCTGCCTCGGGGGCTGCCAGCCTGAGGGCCAAGAGGGATTTTGAGCTAGACAAGGGATGCAATAGAAAGGGACAGGAAGAGAAAAGACATTTACCACTACTTATGCACGCACAGTCACACATACACTCTCACACACACAGACTCACAAACATGCATACACACACAAACACATACACGTATCTTGCAACAGCTGGTAAGGCCAGGATATAAGGCTCTGACATCGTAGGAGAGAAAGAACTAGAACATTGAGGTCCACTGAAGTTTTTCTCAGTTTTTAAAGGCATATTTTTCTTGTTGTCCCAGGACTCAGAACGGGACATGGGATGCCCCGTGGATTATCCTGTGTCTGACACGGTGAGTTTTATGAGCACTTATTTCTAAATTTTGGAGGCCAGTCTGGCCTGAACTCCCAAGGCTCCGGCCTCAGCCTCCAGGGTGCTGGGATGATGGAGGTGCGTGCAGACACCTGCAGGTGTAAGCTCCTCTCTCGGGGACCCTGTCTCTGTCACACAGCCACTCTCGGGGATCAGTGGCTGTGCCCTGGCTTTTGCCTCTTCCACCAGAAGCTAGAGCAGTGGTCCAGTGGATAAAGGCGTTGCAGTGCAGACCAGATGACTAGCGGTCAGACCGTTAGCACTCACCTAAGAGCTAGGCAGGTGTGGTGGTCTACTGGGAACCTCACTACTTTGGAGGTAGAAATGGGGGTGGGGAAAGAGGCGTTCCCTAGAGTAAGCTGTCTAGGCTGACTATTCAAGTGTGTAAGCCTGGAGTTCAGCGGGAGAGTATGTATGGGTAAACAAAGTGGCAAATAACTGAAGACACACGCATGGTCACACACATATCAACATGCAGACATAGAATGCCTGGCCCCATACAGGAAATAGCCAGGCACAGCACATCTAGCTGTCAGTGTGGAATACCTCAGGGCGGTCCCTCTATCTATACCTCACTGGTTGCTGGTGGGTACAGATCGGACTGGCAGGGTACCTGCTGACTGCACCAAGTCCGAGGGCCAGGCGAGGCAGGAGAGATATCAGTAGCTCTCAGCCCTGGGCCACTGCAAGCCCAGCTGTCCCGCTGAGTCCTGACGGAGCAGATGCTGTCACAGACCAGAGGACCTCCACTCCGCCTCAGTGGATGCAGAATTCTTGCAGTGTTTCTATAGTAAATATGCAGGCGACACAGCCGTGACAATAATACATACAATTATGGTAACTACCACTTATTGAGGGCTCGTGTGTCTGTGAGGGGACTCGGCCAGGGGCTAGGAGGTGAATTACAGGCAGCGCTAATAACTGAGGTGGGGGCAGCTCCTCCGTGGGCTCTGGAGGCAAATTTTCAATGCCTGGTTTTTCAGTTATCCTTCCCTCCCTTTCTCTATCCGCTGAGGGTGTTGAGGGGGAGATTGTTTTAAATAATTCAAGATCATAATGCACCCTGCCAGGAGTTCAATAAACACTGGCTGATAGTCCTCTCCTTCCTAGACACATCGGGTGTGGAGGACACCCTGCTATATCCAAATGTCCTAGGTTTTCACATGTCAGTAAAAATATCATGCACACACACACACACCAAAAAAAGGGACGGGGTGCCAAGCAGAGACATTAAAACTGATCCCCTTGTACTCTCAAAGAAAGGGCATTTGAAAAGCAACAAATGCAGAGATGGGATCGACAACTGGGCTTTTAAAATAAACACATTTAGAAAAGCCCACAGAACTATATTTATTTCAAGGGAACAGAAGACGTCTCTGAAACATAAGCCAGCCGCGTTTCTCAAGTCCAGCTTCAGGGACACCCTGCACCCGGCTAGCAGGCCTTGCCAGCCATGCTCCTGCAAGACTTCATGTCCGACTCCAGCCATGATCTAAACAGTCCCAGACTTTGGGCCAGACCCAGGCAGGGAGGAGACACATGCAATTAACCTAACTAGCCATCAACAGCAGACAGACAGCCCGGAGCCCTGTGCAGACCATTCAAGTAATGATTCTCATAAACAGCCCATTTGCAACTAAAAAGAGATAATTTTAATGAGCTGGGAGCAGATGACAGATGCAGCTGGGGCTGGAGCCAGCGAGCAGGGAGAGGGGAGGCTGGGGGACAGGGGTGCAGCCGGACGAGGGGGGCTCTGCCACTGGTCCCTCATCTCCCAGACTGGTTTGTGCCTCAGCTCCGGGGTAGTCTGGCTCCCTGGCCCTGGGACTCCATATGAACATATGAACTACCGCCAGCTTCATGGACTGGAGGTTAGAAACATGTCTGTTGGCATAACTTCAACCACAATGCTACTCCACTTAAATTATCATATGTACACACACACACACACACACATCCCAAACTGACCTCATGCTATGCTATCTATGTACCCCGGGCTGGCTTTGAACTCTGAACCTCCTTGTTGCCATCTTCCTCACTGCTGGGATTACCCCACAACTGAACATCTGGGGTTGCCTCTGATTTGACGTTTTACTGAGACACGAATCCATTATGTATTCTAGGTTAGTCTCAAACTTTGGATTCTCCTGCCTCAGTCTCCCTCCCAAGTGTTGAGATCACAGGAGTATGTTGCCATGCCTGACTAAATGTGTCACAGCTCATCTCTCCCTGGTCTTTGAATAGTGACATCCCTCTCCTCTACCTGCTACTGGGAAGAAGGCTTAGCGGATAGAGTGCTTGGTAACACACACACACACACACACACACATGCACACATGCATGCATATGCACACATGCACACATACATACTACACACACCCCCTCACACACACCATATACACACACACATATATGCATCTACAAATGAATAGACACACATATACCTCTCACATACATACACACACATACATGCACACACATATACTACACACAGATGCACATACACTCACACCCTCATATACACCATATACACACATACCACACACACATGTATGCACCTACAAATACACAAACACATACACACATACCTTTCACATATATACACATACTTCACACAGGCACACACACACACTCTCATACTTACACCATACACATACACTATACACACATACACATACCTATACAAATACCACATACACAGTCATACACACTGCACATACACACTCATACACATTGCACATACACATATCATACACACATGCATGCATACATGCACACACCACAAACACATGCACGCATGTACTCACACACACACATATACCACACACACATCATACACACATGTACACACCCACTCACTCATACACATATACCACACACACCATACACATATGCACTCATACATACACATATACTACTCACACACACATCATACACACATGAACACACCCACTCACTCACACACATATACCACACACACCATGCACACATGCACTCACACATACACATATACCACACACACACATCATACACACATGCACACACCCACTCACTCACACACATATACCACACACATACATCATACACACATGAACATACCCACTCACTCACACACATATACCACACACGCCATGCACACATGCACTCACACATACACATATATCATACACACATCATACACACATGCACACATCCACTCACTCACACACATATACCACACACACCATACACACATGCACTCACACATACACATATACCACACACACAAACACCCCCCCACATATATGAGGGAGCACCCAAGTTCAGATCTCCAGTGACCCTAGAGAGTGAGGCATTAAAGGTATGTACTTCTTTAACACCTCCCTGCAACAGCCAAGCTGGGGCAGAGACAGGTGATTCCTAGGAGCTCAAGGCCAGCCTGTCAATCACATCAATAGCCAATCAAAGAAAGCCTATCTACACCATGTGACATCAAATCAACGGAAGCCTAAGATAAAAGCACCCCGTGCCACTGTTCTGATGAGAGGCTGGGGAGCTCAGCAGTGAGCCTCGGCCAACTGACTGGGCCTGCACTTCAGTCCCTGTAAATGCCTGGCATATACGAGGTATTCAAAAAACATTTGCTGCAGGCCTGTCGGGGAGCAGCCACCAGATGTACCTCACAACAGCAGCAAGCATGACGGGTCCGTGGATCCGGGGAAGGTAGGCCCAGGAACACCACAGGAGGAGCGAGCTCTGAGGGCTGTCCAGCCAGCCAGCCGCATGCTGCCTGCAGAGGGGCCTCGATGACCCAGGATGGAGGGCACACGCTGGCCTGCCCAGCAGGGAGACAGCAAGACAGATGGGCCTCGCAGCCCACCGAGATGGATAGCTGTGCTGGGTGGAGACAGACGGGTTTACTAGAGTCATCCATCACCTCCTGTGCTGGATGTAAATTTCCAGCACCAAGATGTATTGGGCCAATTATGTGGGGCTGGGGCAAGGGACGGAGTCTGAGAGAAGGGGGTCTCAGCCAGGCTAAACTTACTGCATTCCGGCAGTGCCCGGGACAGTTCGGAAAGAGGCCAAACCCCAGAGCCTGGGTATAAACTGAGGGCTGCCCACTGCCCTCACAGTGACTGGCCTAGCGTAACTGCTGTCGGGCACACTGACACACGGGACCCGCAAGGAGCTATGGCTGTGCGCCCAGTGGTTCTTTCTCCTCGGCTGCTTTGGGGGATGAGTATTGGGCACTGACAAGGGGAGCCCTTCTCTCAGCTGTCTGTTCATCTATCCGTCACCCATCCGTCCGTGCTTCTGCCATCTATAATCTGGTCACCCTCTATCCATCTACCCACCTATCCAATATCTATCCGTTATCCGTCAATCATCTATCCACCCATCCATCCATCCATAATATGTCTATCATCTTACCCATCATCCTTGTCCATCTGCCTCTCCTCCATCTGACACCTCCCCATCTACCTACCTTGCCAACATCTCTCCATTATCCATCCATCATCTATCATCTGCCCATCTGTCAGTCTGTCTGTCCATCCATCCATCCATCCATCCAATCAACTGTCCATCTATCCGTCCTCCATCATTCAAATATTCATCTGTCCACCCAACCACCATCTTCCCATCATCCGTTCATCCATCCACCCCCACCATTTATCCATCTGTCTTTCCACCCATCTATCCATCCATGCAATCACCTCTCTACCCATCTTCCACCCACTCATACACTCATCAATTATTCTTTGAGTTCCTACCACATTGTCAAGGACAGGTCCAGATCCTGTCCCTGGGGCACACCTGGTCATACAGGAAGTTAAAACAGTGGGCGCCTCCTGAGTCCTGCATCAGCTCCCACAGCTCTGGCTTCCAGAGGTCCAAGGAAGCACTGGCTTGCAGTCTTAGGAGGCCCCAAGCTGATATGTGATTGGTAGATAGGAAGTCATGTGTTGCTGGCTGGCTGGTGGCCAGGAAGTCCCATAATGCTAGCTGGCTGGTAGACAGAAAGTCATTTGTTGCTAGCTGGCTGGTGGACCGGAAGTCACATGACACTAGCTGACTAGTGGACAGGAAGTCACATGACACTAGCTGGCTGGTGGACAGGAAGTCACATGACACTAGGTGGCTGGTGGACAGGAAGTCACATGACACTAGGTGGGAGACAGGAAGTCACATGACACTAGGTGGCTGGTGGACAGGAAGTCACATGATGCTAGCTGCCTGGTGGACAGCCCTTTGCCTCTCAGCACCTGGGATTCACCTGTGAGGAGTTAGCCTCATCTCCCTCTGGGGGGTCAGAAGTAGGAGAGGCCGGCCACACAGGTCATACAAGGCACCTGGGAATTTGCTAGGTGCTCTAGAACCTTAGGATAGCCTGGGCTCAAGGTTGGTACCAAAGCAGAGATTCTGAAAGCAGGTGACATTACCTTCTCTGCCATGTCCTCGGTGACAAATTGGCAAGTCTTGTCAGCTTGACCCAACGCTTTTTGTCCAGTTTTCTGGTTCTGTTCCCTAGAGTGTCCCTGTTGGCTCCCACTGCCCTCTGCCCCCTCCCATTGCCACGTGGCAGGCGACAGGCCATGGCTCCCCTCGCTGTGACATGTTTCCTGCTCTCAACCCTCCCAGGGCTCACTGCTCTGGTCACATGGGGTCCGACCTGGCTCCTGAGGACATCAGGCACAATGGCCTGAGGCCCTTTGTAGTGGCTGGTTATCTGCGGGCCAGGCTGTTCTGAGGAAGGCCCTTGGGTTTTCCTGTCACCTTCCTGGGAGTCTCAGCACTTACAAAAATCTGCCCCGCCTCCTCCCTAGAACAGCAGATGTCTGTTTATCTGTCCTCCCTGTCCCCGCCTCCCCCGGCCTCTGCCATTTCTCCGAGCACCCCTCACTATCCACCCATTCAGGTGGCTGCTTCTCTGGCTACTTACAAACTGTGGCCACACCCAGAATCCTCTGTCATCTACCAGAGGTAAGAGTGTCTGGCTCCAGTGACCACCTCCAATGCCCAGTACACAGCAGGTGCTCACTACTTGCAGTGTGAACGAATGTCTGAGTAAAGGGGCAAATGAAAGAGAGACCTGACAGACTTGTCCACACCCCCATGCTCAGTGGTTGCCTCCCCCACCCCCCGCCCCCATCCCTGGCCTCCGGTCCCTCCCCAGGTATCATGCCGGAAGGCAGCCTGCTCCTGCTACTGCAGGACCCGGAGGCGGTTGTCCTGGAGGGAGGGCGCCAATCAAACACATAATCACCTGGCACGAGCCACATCCGATGGCATCCCCCTGCCTTGATTGCTACTAGCTGTTCCCGGGCAGCCTTGCAGAAGTGCCCCGCCCCCAGGGTGAACTCTGAGGGTATCGAGGAAGGGGCTGGGGGCTCCTCTCACTTGGCTCAGGGCAGGTAGGAGGGTGAGGCTGGCTGGACAACCCTGTCCCTTCCTTTGTCAGAGGAAGAGATGGGGAGGGACACAGCAGCAGACAATCATTCATTCCTCCGCTCATGCATTCATTCACTGCCCCACCTACTCCCCAACTTCTCATTCACCACGTCCTTTGTTCGAGCAGTCATTCAGTTACCTGCTCATTCATTCATTCATTCATTCATTCTTCACCAAGCACCTACTATGCACTGGGGCACTCGCTAGGGCTCCAGGTGAGGCCCTGTGTCCCTCACGGGAACTGCTGTTCCTTCCTCGTGAGAGGGTGCTTTCTACTCTTTACCACCTCAGCTGCCTAGAGGTCTGTGTTCCTAATATTGTCCTTGCAGTCCCCCAAGATCCTGTCACTGGCGCAAATTCACAGTGAGGGGCAGGCCAAACGGGGGCTTGGGACTGGTCTGTCCCTCCCATGTCACCACACCGTCTGGGACGCTCATGTGATTTGTTCCCCTCCAGTCCCACTTGGCTCCGCTTCTGTCTGAGGCCCAGGGCAGGAAGAAAGCTTGGGGGAGCCGCGGGAGGCTACAGGGCAGGTCTCACAACCACGGAGCCAGGAAGACAAGAAGATGGCAGCAGGGAAGAGTTTCTCAGCCGCTTTCCCTAAGTCAGGTGGAGACCCGAGAGCTTCTATGCTCTAAGATGGAACTAAGATGGCCACTCGTGATATCAGAAGAGCAGCGGACAGGAGGTGGTAGCTTCCTGGACAGGTAGGTGGCTCTGGGGTGGGGCCTGAGGTGGTGGCTGGAAACCCAGGGGGCTGGGAATGTCTGAAAGGGACTCATGGGCCTGGGTCAGAGAGTCAGTGTGAAAACCAAGGTGAAGGCAGCTGGCTGCAGAGATGCTGGGCTGGGAAAGGGACCCTTGCTCTGTCGGCTTCGGGTAAGAGACAGCCAGCCGGTGGGAGGGTCTGGGAGAGAAGAGAGGTGCCCCCCTGTGCACCCACCTTACGGCTGGGTAGGAGACCAGATGGACCTTTGGCCAATGTCAAACAGCTAAATGCAGCAGTGATGGTAGCTGGAAGCCACACGGCCTCTTCCCCCCAATTCAGTGGTGGCTTTGCCAAGTGCCTGGTCCACAGTGTTTCCCAGGCTACCCCCCCCCCCACCACAGAGGCTCAGTGAGGATGGGGGGACAGGACTGCCACAGATGAAACTTCCTAACCCAGCAAAGGAACCCCTAATGAACAGCCCACAAGCCTCACTGGTGGGAGGAGAGACAAACGTTTCCATTGAATCTTAGCTGGTTCCACAGCCCCAACCATTTTCAAGATAAAGAGGAAGACAGAATCAGAGGACCCATGGGTGCCCCACCCGCAGCCTTTGGAGATGCTCTCTACAGGTCAGAGACAGGCCCTTTAAGGTTCTGAGGTATTTCCTGGCACACCAACACCTCCACCAGGGAGGCCTGTACTGAAAGGAACTGTGGGCTCTCTTGAGGGGTTTCCAGATGGGTCTCACAAATAAACAGCGGCCCCACCTCCCCTCAGGACCATGGTAGCTGAGTGAGCTGACAGGCTCTGGCCACAAGGCCCATCTGGCCCAGCACCTCGACCTCCCCAGGAGGCTTTATAACGCAGCCCTTGCCCTCAGCCTGCAGCCTAGAGAGGAGGCGCGTGTCCCTCGGTGAAGACACAGCAGAGAGAGAGATGGTGTCTGGCACTGAAGGGCTAGAGATGGAGAGTGTTCAGCCTCCAAGAGCAACCTCTAGGGAGAGTCTGTCCTGTAGGGAAAAGTCCCTATGAGTACGGGGACATATAGACATGGATAGACAGACCAACATACATACCAACATATATACATACATACAGACATACAGACAGACACACAGAGACAGCAGACAGGACAGAGAGACAGAGAGACAGAGACAGAGAGAGACCCACAGGAGCCAAAGACACATACAGAGACACACATGTACATGGAGACTCTTACAAAACATGATAGATGCATACATGCACATAGAAAATACACACATTCACAAGGATACCGCCACCCCACACAGCAAGATAAAGGCCAGCACTAAAGTTTAGTGGTAGTGAACTGACCTTTCCCACCCCAGGACATTCGCATATGCAGCCCTTGCTGCCTGAAACCTGCATTTATCCCCACAGTTCTGGCTCCCCAGTCTGACCTGCCCCTTACCTCTGAAGCAGAACCCCCTCTTCCATCCCCATAAAGCAAAACAGGTGCTCGCTTCGGCAGCACATATACTAAAATTGGAACGATACAGAGAAGATTAGCATGGCCCCTGCGCAAGGATGACACGCAAATTCGTGAAGCGTTCCATATTTTTAGGAGACAGCAGGTGTTGGAGAGGGTGTGGAGAAAGAGGAACACTCCTCCACTGCTGGTGGGGTTGCAAATTGGTACAACCACTCTGGAAATCAGTCTGGCGGTTCCTCCGAAAACTGGGCACCTTACTTCCAGAAGATCCTGCTATACCACTCCTGGGCATATACCCAGAAGACTCCCCACCATGTAATAAGGATACATGTTCTACTATGTTCATAGCAGCCCTATTTGTAATTGCCAGATGCTGGAAAGAACCCAGGTATCCCTCAACAGAAGAGTGGATGCAAAAAATGTGGTATATCTACACAATGGAGTACTATTCAGCCATTAGAAACAATGAATTCATGAAATTCTTAGGCAAATGGATGGAGCTAGAGAATATCATACTAAGTGAGGTAACCCAGACTCAAAAGGTGAATCATGGTATGCACTCACTAATAAGTGGATATTAACCTAGAAAACTGGAATACCCAAAACATAATCCACACATCAAATGAGGTACAAGAAGAAAGGAGGAGTGGCCCCTGGTTCTGGAAAGACTCAGTGAAACAGTATTCAGCAAAACCAGAACGGGGAAGTGGGAAGGGGTGGGTGGGAGGACAGGGGAAGAGAAGGGGGCTTGCGGGACTTTCGGGGAGTGGGGGGGCTAGAAAAGGGGAAATCATTTGAAATGTAAATAAATTATATCGAATAATAAAAAAAAAAAAAAAAAAGCAAAACAGTAGGCCCTACTTACAAAGTATAGGTGTAATTGCCCCCACGAAAGCCAGGCTCGGAGGCATGCCTTGTGGGAGGTGGGGTCAGGCTGAGGTCATGGCGCTGGGCTGCTGGCCAGCTAGTCTAGCTGAAGTGTGAGCTCTAGTGTCGGGGAGGGTGCAACGGCTGAAGACCAAGCCACCCCTCTGCCTCCCCACATGCTCACACATGGGTGTAGGCATGAAGAATACGGAAGAGAAGATGTGAACACGACAAAATCCATATACAGACCGAGAAGACCAATGAGTACTCTCCACACTTTCTTACTTCAGGGTCTAAACAGGAGAGGGACGGAGAGAGGCAGCGAACTTTCTGGACAAATGGGATGGAGCCAGTGGGACTCTAAACACACACACACACACACACACACACACACACACACGCACGCACGCACGCACACGCGTGCACACACACACACACACACACGCACACACACACACAGCCCCAGGTATAGAAACTGTCTTTTCCCACCTGGTGGAAACTTAGGATGGAATCTGTCAGCCGACATGCCAGGCATCTTTCTAAAAATAACCCAAATCGGTTAAACCTTTTTTGAGCAAGGAAACAGGCAGGGAAGGCAGAGATTTTAAAGGCAAGCTTAGTTGTGGTATGGTGTGTACGTGTGTGTATGTGTGTGTGTGTGTGTGTGTGTACATGCGTGCATGCCTCCCCTGAACCCAGAGCTCAGAGGCTGGCTAGGCTGTCAAAGAGCACCAGCCTGTCCCTGTCTCCCACCACTGACCACAAGTATGCACTCAGAGAACTACTACACCTGACTTTTCTTTTTTCCCCTGTTTTGGGGTTTCGAGACAGGGGGTTTCTCTGTGTAGCCTTGACTGTCCTGGAACTTACTCTGTAGACCAGGCTGGCCTCGAACTCAGAAATCTGCCTGCCTCTGCCTCCCAAGTGCTGGGATTACAGATGTGCACCACCACTGGCAGGCTCACACCTGACTTTTTATTTGGTGCTCTGGGCTTATGCAGAAAGGATTGTATAGGACAAGCCATCTCTTCAGCCCAGCCTTTTCCTTCCTTCCTTTCCTTTCTTTTATAAAAGCTGTTTAGCTATGTATCTTTTATATGAGTGATCTATCTGCATGCCAGAAGAGGGCATTGGATCCCATGACAGATGGTTGTGAGCCACCATGCGGGTGCTGAGAATTGAACTCAGGTCCTCTGGAAGAACAGCCAGTGCTCTTAACCACCGAGCCATCTCTCTAGCCCCCTCCTTTTCTTTGTAATGGCTTCAAACTAAATAAAAAAGGCCCTGTGTGAAGGAAAGATGGTTGGGACGGTGGCTGCATGGGTCTTGGGGTTCAGGGGGTGCATGTGAACACTGTGTGGGTCTTTGGAGGCAGGAGAGGATTAGAGGGGACAGAGCTGGCTTCCAACGGTCTCTGGGTGGTAGAAGATCTGGTGAGTGAGCCCAAATAGACACACCCAAGAGTGCAGTTTCCAGCAACATTTCCCCAGGACCATCTTCAAACCAAATGTCCTCGCCAGAGACTGCTTCTCACTCGGGGAGACTTGGATCCCACACTCATATCCGGACACACATTTTTGAGGCAGGGACTCACATAGCCCCCAGGCAGGCCTTGAACATGCTAAGCAGCTGAGGGTGCCCTCGAACTCTTCAGGTCCCTCTCCCACCTCTAAGTGAGGCGACCACAGGCATGCAGTTTACATGCAGCTGGGACAGAACCCAGGGCGGCGCGCATGCTGGGTGAGCACTCTGCAAATGTGCTTTAAGCGGCACCCAGAGGTGACAATCACTGCAGACATCTGGAAAGGGCTCTCCTGTCCCTGCCAGACCTCCTGGGCTCAGAGAGAGAAAGAGCTCAGAGAAAGAGAGAGTGACATCATGCATTAAGCTAGGCGTTAGCAGGGACATACATGTCCTCGTGCTGCTGCAGAGTCTTAGCTCCGGTGCAGCGCTGTCACACAGGCCAGGAGTAGCCAGCCACTTTCCCATCCAAAGTTCCAAACCCTTATTTCTTATGTAAACATCTCAATAATGCAGTTTGTAAACACGGCTGGTTCTGCACCCAGCCCCGCAGCTTGCAAACAGACTCACTCACTGGTGGGTCTTTGCACCCAGCCCGCCACTTGCAGTGTCGTCTGTTAATTAAGTGCAGAGTGGTGTGCCTGCTGTGTGCACAGCTCAGCTCTACAGGAACTCAGGAAGGGGGCCCCGTTATTATCTCCGCCCCCCATTAGAGATGTGTATGTAAAAGCATAGAGAGGTTTACTCAGACAGCGCGGTGCTGTGGAAACGGACCCAGGCTGTCTTCTCTATCCTGGGACAGTCCCCAACTGGTCCCAGGGAGGGGCCTGCAGGGAAACCACGTTGCCTCCTACTCGCTTTGCCAAGACCCTGACACATCAATGAAAAGAAGATAACCCAGCAGAATAGCAGGGCGGAGCATGGCCACAAACTCCACCCTCCGGACAGCATGAGGTCCCCCCTGTGGTCTGTTGGCCACCCTCAGGAGCCCTGCCCCATCGCAGGCTGAGAGTGGTTGGGATGGGTCTCATGAGCATCCCCCAGCCCCAGCCAGCAGATGTGCAGCCGGTACAATGGGAGAAAATAGAAAGAGATTCGGGATTTGTTCTCTAAAAGATATTCAAATTACTTAATCAAGGGCCTTCTATCTAACGCTGCCTCTCCTTCCAGTCCGCAGCCACCCCTGCTAATAAGAGCTGCTCTCGAGGCCCACAGCAGCGTGTTTAAAGACACTTTGGAAAAGTTTCTAATTATTTTAAATTGTTCTGCTATACAAAACACCTTGGGGTTTCTCAGTCCATGGAGGCTGAGCCTGGGGCGCCCGTGCCAGCCTTGGGATGTGTGGGGGCGCCACGAGGGCCAAGAAGATGTAAGGGGATGGCCTGGCTCAAGTGACCCCCAGAAAAAAATCACTGCTATCCTTCACGAACAGATTTCCCTCAAGGCCACAGGGTGCTGTTCCCAAACCGCCAACCCTTAAAGACTCAGGTCTCACTTCCTAGGCTCTGAGCACCACAGCCATGCCCTGCTAGCCACAGAACATACAAAGCCCTCAAAGCCTTCTTGTCTCTGTCACCCTTACAAGTGACAGAGGATCTCAAAGAGCTTTGTCCATGGAGAGGGACAAAGATACAGCTTGATGGCTAACCACGCTCAAGATTAAAAACAGCAACGCATTGGTTCTATCACTGTCGCTGCCGGAGTGACGTCATCACGCCAGCCGGAGTGACGTCATCACGCCAGCCGGAGTGACGTCATCGCGCCAGCCGGAGTGACGTCATCGCGTCCACACCTGCAGCAACAGCTAGAAAGCTGCCACGTGCTCACACTGTTGAGCATGCTCAGGTGCGGCGGCGGCGGCGAATGCCCATAATCACTGCACTTGAGAGCTGGAGGCAGGAGGATCGGAAGCTGTCTTATGAGCTGTAAGCCCGACCTACAGAGTAAGGCTGTGCCTTAAACAAACAAACAAAAAAAACTGAACTCGGGCTGGAGAGGTGGCTCAGCGGGTAAGAGCACCGACTGCTCTTCCAAAGGTCCTGAGTTCAAATCCCAGCAACCACATGGTGGCTCACAACCATCCGTAATGAGATCTGATGCCCTCTTCTGGTGTGTCTGAGGACAGCTACAGTGTACTTACATATAATAAATAAATAAATCTAAAAAAAAAAAAAAAAAAAAAAAACTGAACTCAACCAAACAAAAACACCCAAGGGCTATTCCCCCAGCACCGTCCCCATCTGCTCAGGACAGCCGACAGGGTCACTGCACTCCCCGATACCTGGGAAATAATGGTCAAGTTAAAAGCAGGGCCATCAAGATGGCTCAGTGGATAGAGGGGCTTGCTGCCAAACCTGATGACCTAAGTTCGATCCCCTGCACCCACATGGGGAAAGAGATAAGTTTGCCCTCTGACCGCCACATACACAGAGGCATTAAATACATAAATAATAATAATAATAATAATACCAAACTTATGAGGTGACTTCAGAGCACAAAGGCCATGCAGGATTGAAGGGACACGCACCTGATGTCCAACGTCGAAAAAACA
Organism: Apodemus sylvaticus; assembly: GCF_947179515.1. Taxonomy (NCBI): domain Eukaryota; kingdom Metazoa; phylum Chordata; class Mammalia; order Rodentia; family Muridae; genus Apodemus; species Apodemus sylvaticus. Next base: position 47,190,543 of record NC_067493.1, on the reverse strand, counting down.
AAACAAAACAAACTCTTAAAGATTTAAAGAAAGGCAAATGAATAGAAGGATGGAGGAGAGGAAACAGAAGGAAAGGCGCCCGCATCAAGACGCAAGACAGTACAACCACCAACCACGCCTCCGTTAGACCAGGGGTGGGGCTGCGCACCTGTAATCTCACAGCTGGGACTTGATGCAGAAGGATTGCTGTGAGTTTGAGTCCAGCCCTCGTGACATTTCAAGTAGTCAGGTGTCTTTTGTTTTGTTTTGTTTGTTTTTCCAGACAGGGTTTCTCTGTGCAGCCCTGGCTGTCCTGGAACTCACTCTGTAGACCAGGCTGCCTCGAACTCAGAAATCCACCTGCCTCTGCTTCTCAAGTGCTGGGATTACAGGCGTGTGCCACCACCGCCCGGCTAGCCAGGTGTCTTAGTCAGGGTTTCTACTCCTGCACAAGCATCATGACCAAGAAGCAAGTTGGGGAGGAAAGGGTTTATTCTGATTACACTTCCACATTGCAGTTCATCACTAAAGGAAGCCAGGACTGGAACTCAAGCAGGTCAGGAAGCAGGAGCTGATGCAGAGGCCATGGAGAGATGTTTCTTACTGGCTTGCTCCCCTGGCTTGCTCAGCCTGCTCTCTTATAGAACCCAAGAATACCAGCCCAGGGATGGCACTACCCACAATGGGTCCTCTCCCCTTGATCATTAATTGAGAAAATGCCCCACCGCTGGATCTCATGGAGGCATTTCCTCACCTGAAGCTCCTTTCTCTGTGACAACTCCAGCCTGTGTCAAGTTGACACACAAAACCAGCCAGTACACCAGGCTAGTCTGGAGTTACAAGGCCAGAGCCAAGGTAAGACCAGGTAGTAGCAAGCGTTGGCAAGAACACAGGGCAAACCCAAATGTCGGGCACTGCCAGAGGGGTTCCAGTTGGCACCAGGAGGTCGCAGGGCCTGTCAGATCCTTACACACCTCCCTGTGCTGCCAGTCCCCCGTGGCACGCGCAGTTCAGGGAAATCTGCGCACCACCACAGAGCCCCTTGCACATGCTCTGGTTGTGCACCTGGAGAACCACTAAGATTTCTCAAGGACTAACAACTGTGACCCTGCCAGGCCCCCAGAGCTGCCGGCTCTGTGGTTCACCCAGCTCTCCAGATAATTCATGAATGTGTTCAAGATGGAGAGGAATGTATCACCAAGGCACCATTCATAACAGCTCGCGACTGGAAATGACCCAGACGCCCATTAACATGGATGGCTGAGAGCCTTATGATATGTTTACCCCCACAGAAGAGCCCGCATAGCCCCCGGCGTGAGCGAGAGACAGGCAGTAACGGGGATCGATCTTGCAGAGGCGCCAGAGTCCAAAGGGCACACACACACACAGGGCTGGAGTCCCACTGTGAGCACATCTGGGAGGAGAGGGAGATATGGACAGACGGGCAGACGGACAGATGGATGGACGGACGTCTTTGGATGTCAAGACACGAGGCCATGGGGAACACGGCTGTTTGCCGAGTCAAGCCTTGGAGCCCTGGAATCCACCCACCTCCCCCATGTACACTGCTATTTCGCCCTCGCGCAACGGTGACTCAACAGAAAGATCTCGGAGCATGCGCGCCAGGGTCTCACAAAGCACAGCAGTCTCCTGCCTCCAGGTCATCCCTGCCACGGCATCCAGAGACACTTTCAGAAGTGTGAATTAAGTCTGGTCACTTGGCCAGAAACTCTGTCACTAGAAAGCAGTGGCTTCCCACAGCTCTAGAGGGTGAAGTCCCTGGGCCAGCTCAGGTCTCCCTTCCCTCATGCCGCCCTGATTTCTTGGTCACCCCAGGGCCTTTGTGCCTGCTGTGCTCCCTCTGACGCCCCTCTCACTGGCTCAGCCTGGCTTCGCCTGCCCTCCGGACAGGGCCCCAGTTCTCTCTGCCCTCCCCCACCCAGTCCTGGCCTGGGGGGCGGGGCCTCCCTCCCAGTTCTTGGTCTTCATTGCAGCCTCTTCAAGCTAGGCTGAGGCCGAGAGACACAGGGTCGTCTGTGTCTCTGCTTGCGCCTCTTGATACCAATACATGGTGCACAGTGTCTACCCCTTGGGTGCAGAAAATGAGCTTACCCTCTCTCACCTCCCCCTGTACTTTCCCATCCTCCCCAAGTTCATTCCTGTCCTGTTCCAGATGTTGGGAACACACTGAGCAACCTAGCCGTTGAAGCAGACTGCTCATTCGGTACAGTGCATGCAGTGGGTGCTCAATAAACACTCGCCAGAGCAAGCTGGGAGGTGGGCCTGAGAGCCAGGAGATGGATGTTTGTCATGAGCTCCCGAGAACCCCTGGATGAGCAGCCAGTGGCTGGCTGGCTGGCTCGCTCGCCATTGTGAAGATATGCCCTTGAGGAACACCAGAAAGTGAGATGGACAGAGGGGTCAAGTTCAGAATCAAAGTGACTTAGTAAAAGCATCCAATCGATGGCTCTGGCTGGACGAGGTGGGGGTGGTGTAGCGGAGTGACTGGATCAGCTGTCAGCCCTGCCCCTCACAGACAGAGGCCAGGGAGGCCCCTGGCCTGGTGGGGCCGGGGACCACCGGAGGAATCTCAGGCAGGGCTGGAGACAGCAGCCTGGACCAGAGGATTCCCAGACAAGTTGAAGACTTCATGTTCCAGCCAAGGGAGGTGGTGCAGGCCCACCAGCCCAGCACTCAGGAGGATTCTGAGTTCGAGACCAGCCTGAGCTACATAGCAAACAGTATTCTAACAACAACAACAAAAATCCTGGGCTGGAGGGACTACTACATGGGTAAAAGTGACTGCTGCACAAGCATGAAGACATGTGTTCAAATCCCAGCATCCACATGAAATGGCTGCCCTGGGTGTTCATGAGCCTGACACCCCAGCCTCGTGGGAGTGGAGGCAGGAGGATGACTGGACTTGCTGGTCACCAGCCTCAGGCTCAGTGGGGAGCCCTATTCCAAGAATTAAGGTGGAGATGGATATCTCCTCTGGCCTCCACACATTAGACATGTGCAGACACCACATGCAGTATACACATACACACACACACACACACACATACTCGTGCACCTCGGATGGGCTTTCTGATTACATCCTTCAAGAACTCAGCTCCTGACGGCTGCTGGTGTCGCACACCTTTAATCCCACTATTTGGGAAGCGGAGGCAGGTGAATCACTGTGAGTTCCAGGCCAGCCTGGTCTACAAAGTGAGTTCCAGGACAGCCTGGGTTATATGGAGAAACCCTGCTCAAAAAACCAAACCAAACCAAACCAAACCAAACTAAACAAAACAACCAAACCAAAACACCCCAAGCTCTCACATTTAGGATGAGAGCCTGGGGGTCCTTGAAGCCTCCTTTGCGAAGGGGAGAGGGAAGCGGCCCTCCCTGACCCTGCCTCTGTACCCGTGGGACCCCAATGATGGTAGGGGAGGTGACCCCTTCTTGCTGACCAGGTCCTGTGTGCTAAGTACAGTGCTCAAGGTTCATGGCCACTCTCCGGCTGCTGCCAGCCCCACCCCATCTCTGTCTCAGCCCATTTTATCTACAAGTAGACAGAGGTCCCAGAGGCTGCGGGCACTGCCAGAGCCAGGCGGACTCAGAGACTGTAGCTGGCTCTGCACAGCTGGTTTTCTTTTCTACACAGAGACTCGGATGTAACAGGTGTCACAGCCATCACAGGTGACCCAGGGGCAGACCCTGAAGCCTCAGTGCTGGGCTCAGGACCCAGTGTGAGCCCTGTCCACCACATCTTAGGGGGACTTTGAAATGGACAGGGTCGGGGCTGGAGAGATGGCTCAGAGGTGAAGAGCACAGACTGCTCTTTCAGAGGTCCTGAGTTCAAATCCCAGCAACCACATGGTGGCTCATGACCATCTATAATGGGATCAGATGCCCTCTTGTGGTGTGTCTGAAAACATCTACAGTGTACTCACATAAACAAAATAAATAACTATTAAAAAAAAAAAAAGAAATGGACGGGGTCTGTTCTGAAGTTGGAGGGACCTAAGGCTATCAGGAGCCAATGTGGGTGGAGCCAGGAAGTGACGTCATACCCGGAGAACAGGAGAGCATCCAGATGGAGCCGGTCAGAGCTCCCTGGGGAAACTGCCACCTCTGTGAGCCCCGCAGGCTCACACCTCACACCTCAGTCCGGCATTCAGGAGGAAGTGAGGGAATGGAAGATCTACACATAGCACCATCGCCATGTGGCCCGTGGGAGGAGGGGCCTCAGGTCAGGAATGACACCCAGCACACACACACACACACACACACTACCCATTCCATGCCTCTTTTCCATCCTCGTACAGACCCTATGAAGCAACACCAGCTGAGGAAGCTACAGTAAGGACAGAGATGGCAAGAAACTTGCCCGGGGCCACACAGCAAGCAGGAAGCAGTGCCAGGATTTGAACCACCACTGTAGCACCCCTGAATCAATCTCTTAGGGCTGGGGTGCCTCGGGATGCCCTCGTGCCTTCCCAACCTCCAAGAGCGATGGAGCCACAGAAGTGCTTTTTAACTGCCGAGCAGCACAGGAACACCAAGCAGGGAAAGGGGCAGGAGTGGTGGGGGTAGGGTGGGGTGCAATTCTTCCCAGCACCACCAGGGGGCACTCTCGGGAAAGGGGGCTTTTGCTATGCGGCTGTGAAGGAAGGAGGAGTCTTTGACTGAGAGGTCCAGGGAGTGCAAAGGCCCTGAGGCAGCAGAGCACGCAAACTTGGTTGAAGAAGTACATGGGAGTAGGAAGTGGTAAGGAGGGGCAAGGAAGGTCAGAGGTCAGGGGAGACCTAGACCGCCTGGCTCTACCTCAGGCTCAGCCACAGATGATGCGTGTGATCCGTACCTCAAGGCAGCCTGTCTCTGGCTCTATGGAGAGGCATCGGGTGACAGGGTCACACAGAGCTGTGCAGCTTTCAAACTGCGAAGCCATCCTCCCGCCCCACCTATGACTGCAGTAGGCTCAGCTCACCCTTGTCCCACTCAACCACAGGACCTTTTCACATGCCCCTCTCTCCGCAGTGCTCTCTGGCCGCTGTCTCACCATGTGGGTGTACTTCAGAGTTCTGCTCAAACGTCACAGATTCCAGGAAGTCCTGTCACTAAACGGAGACAAGCAATGAGGGGAGTGAAGGGCAGCGAGGGCTTGTGGGAGCCAGGAAAGTGGGGGACACGGGAGACAAGAGGCTGCAGGGGGACAGGGCTGGTCTAGCTCTGACCACACAGGTGAGCACAGCGGGGGCCCTGCCACTGCCCCAGGCCTCTCTTAGTCAGAAGTTGGGCTCTGGGGACAGCCCGTGCCTGAGCCTCACAGCTAATGGGCTTGGGAGCTTAGAAGAAAGTGTGGGACTCCCGGGGACTTGGGGACCCACCCGTGCCTCTTCAGAAAGAGCTCTGGGCTTAAAGCTGCCAAACAGCCACTCTCCCCAGATGAGGCCTCAGCCATGACAGGGCTTGGCTAGCGGCTATGCAGACACCGGCCACCACGGCTCACTGATGCCACCGACCAGGCCAGCCAAGGGAGGCATGGCCAAGGACAGCCGAGCCAAGGGCACCCAGCCAGCAAGGAGCAGCCTGAATCTGCGCCCACATCTGATGCCAAGAATCTACGTTCATGCCCCCGCATGATGGGTTTCCAAGAGTAAAACCCTGGCGTTTGTCTGTCTGTCTGTCTGAAGTCATCAGTGGAGGACAGACGCTGACACAGCGAAGGGACTTAGCACAGGGTGTTGTTCCCTGGATGTGGTCATCATCAGTGTCCAATCAGAGACACCCACGCCACCTCAGCCACCGTCGCAAAACTCTCTTCTCCTGTAATGGGTGCCACCCGTGTCTGCTCAGTCAGTCAGCTGTCTGCACGGGTCTACCATGTCTAAGCCTTCACATCCAATACACACAAGGCATTGCTCTCATTTTCACGGTTACGGGGTATTCTGTGGGGATGTGATTTCACCAATGGACTCTGCTCCATTAACAACATTAGACTGTTGTTAATCCCCAACTCACAGACACAGCGGTTAGTCTGAATCCCTCACGCGTGGAAACAGAGGTTATTCTTGCTGCAGTTTTTGTGTTTGTGTGAGAGTGGGTATGTCTGTGGGCGTGAATGTGTGTGTGTGCACATGCAAGCATGTATGTACAAATGTGTTTGCATGTATGGAGACCTGAGGTCAATCTCAAGTGTCATACATATGGAGTCGTCCACAGGAACCTAGAACTCATTGATTTGTCTAAGATGCTGGCCGGAGAGGACTAGGAATCCATTGGTTGCTGCCTCCCTCATGCCAGGATTGCAAGAGTACAGCCATGCCTGGGCTTTCTCACGGTGTAGGAACGCAGGCCCTCATGCCAAAGCATTTCAACGGCTGAGGTATCTTCCCAGTCCTCTCACAGGTCATTTTAAACCCCCCCACTCCTGAACACTTAAGTTATGTATGACTCCATCTTTGGAGACACAGGTTGTTTCTGATCCTTGATGCAGCAGGGACACCCACACCACTGTCGGCCTCAGCTCTTACTGTTGGTACGCCTCTACTCACCCCTAGACATCATTTTCGGTGTCCACAAATGGGTATACTTAAAGGACACCAACATGGGCCTGTGGGGGGCAGACAGGGTTGCTTGTCAGTGTGACAGCTGCTCCTCCCCGAAAGGCCCTGTTTTTCTATCGCTGCCCCATCTGTGAGGGGTTCTCTCTCCTTCCAGTCACGCAGAGGCCTGTCTTACAAATGGGTCAGGACAGAGAAATGAAGAGGAGGCAGAGGAGAGACACAGAGGAAACCATTGCCCAGAAGGTAATCTTTCTGGGTTGTCAAGAAAGATGATGGGCAGCTAGGCGGTGGTGGCACACGCCTTTAATCCTAGCACTCAGGAGGCAGGGGCAGGCGGATTTCTGAGTTCGAGGCCAGCCTGGTCTACAGAGTGAGTTCCAGGACAGCCAGGGCTATACAGAGAAACCCTGTCTCCAAAAAACCAAACTCCCCCCCCCCCAAAAAAAGAAAAGATGATGGGCTGGGTGGTCACAAGCTCAGTGACTTCAGAGAGTCCCCCTGGTCCCCAAGCCATGTTCCTGTGTTAGTCACCACTGTCCTCCAGGGGGCGCCAGACTGGACATACTTTGTGGCTTGACCCGAGGGATGGACAGATGTCTACTGCCCGTGACCTTGGTCCCCTGGACAGGGAGGGATTTGCAGGGAGGGGTTTGACCATGTGCCTGAGGTCACTGAGAATGAAGTAAACCTGGGGTCCCAGCAAAGGTCAATGTGACCTCACGGTTAGCGCTGCTGGTATAACATCATCAGCCCAAATCGGTCAATTCCCAGACAGGTGACCAGTGAGAGCATCTGCTTCTGGACATCCTCACACAAGGGCCTCCTGGAGGAGCATCCTGGAGGCTTCTTGCACAGAAACTTCTGAGGGAGACCAAACTGGTGTCTCCCAATGCCCATAAATAGGAACCGGGTTCCCCACTCTAGGCCTGTGCAGAAAGATAGCCAGGCTATCCTTGGCTATTCAGGAGCCCAGATAGATCCTCAATGGAGGCTCCTGTATCATCCACCTGTCCATCATCCATCCATCCATCCATCATCCATCATCCATCCATCCATCATCCATCCATCCATCCATCATCCATCCATCCATCATCCATCCATCCATCCATCATCCATCCATCATCCATCATCCATCATCCATCCATCCATCCATCATCCATCCATCATCCATCCATCCATCATCCATCATCCATCCATCATCCATCCATCCATCATTCATCTATCATCCATCTATCCATCCATCATCCATCCATCCATCAACCATCCATCATCCATCTATCCATCCATCCATCATCCATCCATCCATCATCATCCATCCATCATCCATCCATCATCATCCATCTATCTATCCATCATCCATCCATCATCCATCCATCCATCCTCCATCCATCCATCATCCATCATCCATCATCCATCCATCCATTCATCCATCCATCCATCATCCCTCCATCATCCATCCAACAAACACTGATGGCATTTTCTCCTCCGTGGGGTGAGACCCTCAGCTCTAAACCCAACTCACTCTTAGTCTTCTTTGCTGTGCAACCTTGGGCAGGTCCCTTGGCGTCTCTGGGCCTCATTGTCTGCCTAACAGTCTACTGAACCTGGGCAGCTAAGAGCAGGGAGAACATGGAGGCTTCAGACTTGGGGTCTGCAGCAGCTGCTGGTACACGAGGAGCAGGCATTTGACCTCTGACCTGTCCCATGGAGACCTTCAGTCTCCCCACCTGCTCTCCTGCAGGATTCTTCCAGGGCAGTGGAAGAGATGCCCTTGGCCTAACAGTGCCTTTCTGAGCCCAGTCCTTCTGATCCCAGAGTCTAAGCCACAGCCCCTCCTCCTGCATTATCAATGTCAAGTGTTCTAAAATTAGCCCAAGGCTGCCAATTCCGAGTGGGGCTGGCTTTTGGGAACCAAGAGGCCTTGGCGCTGTCACCTGAGTCCTCTCTCCATCCAACCGCGAAATGAATTGCTGGTCCCTGCTGCCCCGCTGACGGGCGTCTCGGCTATCCCGCTGTCAAGGACTCTGGGGCTAATGGCTCGGAGAACACAGCTCAGCCAGAGGATGCCAGGATGATGGCTGGGCTCTCCCAGAGCCAGGACGCTGGCTGCCAGGCTGGCCAACAGGGGGTGCCTAATTTGCTTGTACCCACAATTACCTGGGGCTTGTTCTGCCAGCGAGATGGCGTGCAGAAAGGGTGCCACCTGTGGTCCCTGTGTGGAATTCATTATTCCAAGTGGCGCCAACCTCCGAGGCCCAGGGGTTCCCAGGATGGGGCTGGCACACCTGGCAAGGTCTCATTCACCATGAAGAACAGGGGGAGACCACACCCACTCATCTGGGTGAGCTGCTCAGCTGGTTCTGAGTTCCCACTTGATGTCCTGGGCTGGGTTTCAGCACCTCTGCACGCAGCCCAGCCCAGCCCCATGTGTCTGTGTGCGCGCGTGTACGCTTGCACGCAGGGGTCGGCATTAGTTATTTCCTTCATTCCTTCTCCATCTTTATCAGCTGTACCTCCTTCTATCTCTGCACACATCTGACCTCAAAGCACTGGGATTTCAGAAACACGCTGCCGTGCTTGGGTTTTACATAGGAACACGTGCTGAGAGCCTCGTGCCTGAGAGACAGCCTCTTTACCCACGGAGCCACCGAGCCATCTGCAGCCTCTTGGGTCGGGTGTCTGTTGTTGTTTGTTTGTTTGTTTGTTGTTTTTTGACACAGAATTTAGCTGCTCAGTCCAGGCTGGTCTTGAATTTTTGAGCAGTCTGCCTCCAAAGCACTACCCACAGCCCTGAATACCTTTATCTTTCATCTCCCCCAGCCCTCCACCCCTCCCCCCACCCCCCCTCCCCCCTCCCCCCACCCTCCCCCGTCCATCCCCCCAGACACCTGTTTCCCAGGCTAGCCCTGGATCTACCGTGTGGTTAATGATGACCTGGAACTAATGATCTCCTACGTCAATCTCCAGAGTGCAAGCATCACCATGCCCAGCCCCTTTGCACACTTTTAATGGGCATCCTTACACACCTTCTGTGAGTTCCCCTCCCCCAGGATAAGTCACAGCCCCACCCACGGGAACAATCCAGTATGCAGGTCAGCCCCCCCCCCCCACTTCTCCATCAGATCCCAAGGATCTTGTTCTGCCAACCAAGTATCTCACCCAGCTGTAGATATCATGAGGAAACGGCAAACAAAGAGAGAGAGATTTAATAACTGGAAACAGGAGTGAGGCTGCAGTTTAATTTTTTTTTTTTTTGTATTTGCATCTAATTGCAATCAACAGACTTCTAAGCCAGTGACAGGCTCAGCAAAATTGCTGCTGAGAGAACAGAATCTTTGTCTAAAAATAATCAGACATTCTGCGCACCGCTGTTTGTTATAACGGTAATCGATGCTGGAGGCTTTGAATTCCATCAATTTATAGATCGGCGCAGGCCTGCCCGGGCGATGGGGCGGCGCGCGGCGGGGCTCGGCCAGCACCAGGCCGGTGTGTGATTAAGATAAGCCCGGGTTCCTTTCATACATTCCTTAGTGGGGGCTCATTCTCCGGCAGGCGGAGACGTTCACCGCAGTTAAAGATCACTGCAGCTTCTCAGACGCCAAATTTGAGGGGATTGATCAATAAATCAAATCAGGCCGATCGATCGGCCAATCAGGAGAGTCTAGCCGGTGCATTATCGCCGGCGCCTTCCAAGCCAGAGCTTTTCATGGCTTCCATGAAAACAGCCTGGCCCTGGCCGGCAGCCAGCGGCTGGCCTGTCTCATAGCCGAGGCCGCCGGAGAGGGGCCGCCTGCCCAGCGGGAGAGCAGTAAATTTCTCATCAAACAGCCGACAGAGGAGCAGGGCAACATCTGCTGTGCTGCGAGGAGGGACTCTGACAGACCGCATCCCCGGGGCACATGGGGGGTGGGGGAGCACCCGTGGAATGTTCCACTGGTTACTTCTAGCAGGTAATTTAAGGAGACTTTTGCATTCTTCTCGCAGCCGCTGCCTGAGCTCTGCAAAGCCGATTCCGGCACAGTCGATAATAAAGACCGTCCGGGGACCCCGCAGGATGACGGTGGTTTTTACGATCCCCATTATGTTACAATGTAACTTCATTAAAGCCTGTTTATTCCTCTCTAAGCACGGGAGGGCCTCTTGCACGCCCATCAAGGTGGGGCCCAGAGGTGATCTCTACAGAGAGGGCTCCAGGCCATCTATCTTCTGTCAACAATGTTGAGAAGCCTCACCCGCTTCTGTCTCTGACTCAGAGGGGATAGCCTGGTCTCTGGTCCTTTCCACACACATTCTGGCAGCTGGGTGAGGACCAGGTGATCCCAGACATACAACTGAGAGGTCTGGGAGAAGAGGGAAGCACTCGGCCTGCCACGCCCCCCAGGCCCTCACAGCCCCCTCACCCTTTCTTTGGCATAAACAAAATTCTTGAATCAAATGGTGGGGCTATGCAGGCTAGAGCCAGTGTTCCTTTTGCCTTTGTGCCCTGATATTAATCAAAATAAACTGTCACATGGCCTCTTGTGTGGGCCTGAATTCTTCTTGGGGGACAGTCTAGATGTTAGATAGAAAGGCTTCTTGGCAGACAACTATAGGTTGCAGGGCAGAGAGAGGGAGGAGCTCTTTGGTCCAGGGTACCTGCTTAAGAAGAGGCTATTCCCACTGTGAACAGCAGGGGGGGAGCCCTTGCCTTTGGGGACCAGGTGGGTGACAAAGGACCTCTGGGTCCGAGGGACCTGTTCCCACACCAATGGCAAGGGACAGGTCCTGCTTGGGACACAGCAGGATACTAGAGTCTGCAGGCCAGCGGCAACTAACAGGTGACATTTCTCAGCCTGGTGGAGCCAGGCTCCAGGGACACCATGAAGTCCCAGGATTGACACCACTCAGATGAGGAAACAGTTAGTGAAAAGTTTCCTGGGTTGCCTGGTCACATGTCACATGGTCACATGGCTGGCGTGCAAACAGCTCAGGACTGGCTAAGTCTCCACTGCGGGCCGCACCTCAGTCTGTATTTACTTTAATCTTCCGGCTTCTGGGACACCATGGGTATTGATATGAGGCCCCTCTCCAGGCCCAGAGACACTGAAGCTCAGAGGGGGTGGTTTTTAAGTTGTGAGGGGCGGAGTTGGTTGTTAAGGGGCAGTGTTTCTCCATGTTTAGAGCCCCTACTGTGCTCCTGCATAGCTCTGAATAAAGAGGGGGTCACACACACACACCACACACACACACACACACACACACACACACACACACCCGCCCCTGCCCTCCTAGGGCTCCCACTATGACTCAGGCCAGGGCCCGCCACACAAATCTGTTCTGACTTTGGGCCCCTCAGTAGTCAAGAGAAAGCCAGGTAGTGCCCTTAGCTTCCCTCAGCCACACCCTGCCCTCTGCTGATTTCTGCCACAGCATAGCAGATGGACCCCTCCCCCTCGCTCACCAGCCTGGTAAGCACTGGCCACACCCTGCCATGACTCTGTCTGATGCCACAAATTCCCAAATGCCACTGGTCCAGACTCCGATCTGGCCTGCGTGAATGACCACACCCCACGGGCTCACCTCTGCCTGCTTTATAGTCTCCTAACCCTCAACAGCACAGGACACCACAGGGGTCTGGTCCCTAGCTGTGGAACAAACAAAGGAGAGGAAGGAGCCTGACCCGCCTGGTGACCCAAAGACCACAGGGTCCATTCTGTTCCCTTCACAGATAAGAATCTTTGAATTCATGGTTCTCGGTGTGGGGAGGGGGCCGCGAGGGAGGGAGGTGGGGATGGAGGGAGGGAGGGAGAGAGAAGGATGGGGGAAGGAGAGAGAGTGATGGGGGGAGGGAGAGAGAGTGATGGAGGGAGGGAGAGAGAGGGAGTCCACCTCACAGAGCTGACTGGAGGGCTGGCCTTGTCGGGCCAAGAGCAAGTTACTGGTTGGCCTGTCATTCTGATACAGATCCGCCCAGGGCCCTTTCACTGAGACTACAGAATATTAGATTTATCACACACTCTAGCTGAGATGTACTGCAGAGATTTCGGGGCAAGATTTATTACACTGGCTGGCTTTTAAAATGAAAGAGAATCTTCTGGCTAAAGCGAGTTCTGTTAACGGGTGAGAATGGTGACCAGTGACAGTCTGCGAGTCCCCAGTCCACCAGGACTGAGTTCAACACAACCTATGGGTCACCTTGAGGGGATGCCGTCCTCTCTTTGGATATCTGTCTGTCTGTCTGCCTGTGCCGACCACAAGCTGGCTATACTGTATCCCTGGCCCACTTTGCATGGAGTGGGTCTCTGTTCTGATTTTTTTAAAAATTATCTTTATGTATTTTAGTGTCTATACAAAATATACAATGATGCATATTTGTAGCATCCTGTGGAGCAATTCTGTGAATGTGAGACAGGAATATTTTTATCCCATTATACAGAAGAGGAAACAGAGGCTCTGAGAGATATAAGATCACTTTGACGGGCAGAGGCAAAATCCACTAACCCAGAGCTGGCTGGCCCCATGCCAGCAACCAAGACCCCCGCCACCCCGTGCTCCTTCATCTCTGTGTCATAGTCAGTGCTGCCTGTCCAGGGGACACCCTGGGAGATCCTCTAAAGAGGACACCCCCAGCCCTCTGTTCCTCTGGTCCCCGCCTCTCGGAGAGTCAGCTGTAGGAAACGTCAAGCCCTTGGATTTCAGGCCCCAGAAGGCTTTGCTGAAGGCGGTGCATGGAGCTGGGCTCCCAGAAAGACAACAGAGATCCCAGAAACATAAGCCCCGAGGACACTGCTATGCCTCGTGGGAACAGGGGTGCGTGAAGGTAGCTGGCCAGAGGAGACCCCAATCAAGTGATTCTGCCCTGCTGAGACCCCATCCTCACCCCCAGCTGGCAATGTCTAGAGCTGGATCTCGGGGCTTGAAGCACCCTGACCTTGATGATCGTCAGTCCCCTAAAAACACTTTGAAAACCACAGTGGGGTGCTGCCAACATTAGGGGTATGCCACCAAATAATGGCTTGTCTAATTGTCAGAAATTTGCCACCTGAGTCTATGAAACCCTGCAGGGAGCTGCCCTAGGGCTCAGAGCGTGGGGCTGTCTGGCCTGAGGGAGCTCCCACAAACAGGGTTCAGATCAACCCAAGGAAGACAGAGAGGTAGCCAGGGAAGGCTGCCTGTTCGTTCCCACAACCATCCTAGCATAGAGCAGATGAGCAGTTTCTATGGACAGGAAAATGGTGCCTGAGGCAGGAGGCTGGACCCAGAGATGGCTTTTCCCATCCTGGGCAGACACTGGATCTTGTTCCCATGACAGGAGTAACTGAGGCTGCTTCCAGAACCTTCCTTAAGTGAACCATCTCATCTAACCTTGCCACAAGTCCTGAGATGAACTCTGGTGGTCCTGACTATATGCAGCAGGACCCCAAGGTTCTAAGAGAAAAAACACATCGGAAGCCACAGGGCTAGCAAGGAGAGTCAGGATTCGAACCTGGGTCTGCTCAGGCCCTCGCTCACGGATCCCTCCGTTCTCCCTCAGCCATGTTTATATGAGTGTGTGAAGGCCTGAGTATGTGGTTCCTCAGTCTCTGTCTGTCTGTCTGTCTTTTCTGCCTGTCTGTCTCTGACCTGGCGCTCTCTGGTCAGGCTGGTTCAGTCCCCAGCACTGAGATAACAATGGTACACCAGGACACCCCAGTTTTTACACAGGTTCTGGGGCCCAAACTCTTGGCAAGCACCAAGCTATCTCCCTAGACCCCTCCATCTGTCATTTTAAATTTGAAATTAAACAATCAAAGCCAAAGGAGGATATCCTGGCCCGGGGGACTCACCAGCATACACTGCTGAACACATTCGGAGATGGGACCCAGCACCAGGCCTCACCCTCAGCATCTCAGCCCCCTCTCTCCTGCTCCCCACTCCCCATCAGGCCCCTGCCTGTATTGTCCCACCTGTGAAGACACTATCCTGACTGGAACTGGCATCTGTCCCCATTAGGGACACCAGTAAAAGGTGTTCTTGTTTTTATTCAAAGGCCTCATGGTAATTCACCGTCGTGAGGTGGGTGAATGCTGCCTTTTGCAAACGTCATCAGCATGTCCTAAAAACCTTTGATGCAAGCCAAAAAGGACAGGGGTGCAGCACCATGCCCACCACACCCTTCACCACGCCCAGCATGGAAGGCAGGGGCATCAGGTAGCTACATCATAAGCGAGCCCTTGACTCAAGTGTCACCTGTACCCATTGTGTTCTTGCTCCCCTGAGGGATTCCTGTGACTGGGGAAGCTTTGAAAGCATAGAGTTGAAAGTTTAAGAAAATGTGTGGGGAGTGTTGGGGGGCCGGGGCACAAAAATCCCAGCCCAAGTCTTCGAGGTTTAATAGTCAATAAATGTGTCAATTTTACATACGGAGGCAAATGGGCCTTTATTGAGGAATTGGTAAATTTCTTTGGAAGAAGTGAATGCGTTTTAGCCTTCAAGGAGTCCCCGGTGACTGGAAATGGAATGTGATTTGTGATAAAACTCAGCTGCTCTTATAAAAGACGTTAAATAAATGCTGCAGTTTCACCGGGGATATACAAAATTGATTGCATTATAGACTGATTCCAGGATGCGTGTCCCCGTATGGCCCCACTGGCTTCTGTGCACGTGTCTGTATGTGTGCACATATGTAAGAGCATGCGTGAATGCATGTGTGTATGTGTGTGCATGTGTTTGTGTGTGTGTATGTGTGTTTGTGTGCATGTGTGTGTGTGTGTGTGTGTGCACACGCACATGTGTAGCTTAGGTTTTAGGTTGTATAACATTCCTCTTCCTCGTACCAAGGTAGAATTTTCTGGAGATGCACCCCTGCCCCATGCTTAGGTTTTGGTCAAACCATAAGGACCTGTTGCTCTTGGGCTCTTTGAAACTCCCCACAAGAGCAATTTCTTCCACTCTTTGGAATGTTTTTGGCAAGCAGGCCATGGACCTGGGGCCCATTGCTAGCCTCACTTAAGGGGCTCCTAGTGGCCTGCTGATTGCCCGTGGGCCTTTGCCTTTTCCTCACCCAGGCCAAGAGAGCTTTAGACGAACCCTTGCCTTTTCTGAACCTCAGTCTTCCTCATCTGAAAAATAGGTACAAACCCACCTTTTCCCTCAGAGTGAGTGCTTGAAAAAGTCATAGGAAGGCAGAGTCTCAGACATTTTGGCCAACCACTGGTAAGGTGACCAACTGGCGCTCCAAAGTCACTCCAAGTCAATGTAGCCCCGCCCACAAGCATGGATACAAACAAAAGAGGCTGAGCTCTTGGGATAAACCACTGGACCTACACCTATCCGGAAGTGGGAGTTGACTTGAATATTCAGATGCTTGCAGACCCCCTGGCCCTCTGCTGTCGGTTTGGACCAGATGTCTGCAGAGGCCTCTTGGGAGGCTCCCTGGCTGAATTGACTGTCCAGCCCCTCTTCCCACATCAGAAGGGACATTCTGGATGCTGCTTCCTCACTGCTCAAAACTTCTCCTGACCCTCACTCCATTTCCATTCAGAACCAGCCTGTGGGGTAGCGAGCGCCCCGTCAGAGGATGCCCCGTCAGAGGATGCCCTGTCAGAGGATGCCCCGTCAGATCCCTCAGTGTACACTCTGTGTTTTTATTCTCTTCCCAGGGGTCTCTCAGCTCCTGTTGGCCCCAGGCCCTTTGCACTGCAGTTTCTGTGGTAGTAGAAGGCCTCCTCCTCTCAGGCTTTAGCTTCTCCAATGGCTTCCTCCAGCAGCAGCAGACTCACTAAAGAACTCCTAAGAAAAGCAGGTGGCTCCTGCTAACTTGAGACTCAGGAGAAGCAGGGGCGCTGGGGGTGGGACCTGACTATCACTTCAAAGAAATTGCCAGGTGACTACTATATGCCTGGGGACCAATGGCCTCACTCTGTCCACTCCCCAGCCAAGGTCCAGATGGGAGGGGGAGGAGGGAGAGGAGAAGGAAGGGGAGGGCTCTCCCCACACAGCCGGCAGGAAAGCTGCCACTAACATGGAAGCCTCTCAGCCTGGGTCTGGCCTGTAGCATCCCGCTGACAGCAGCAGGCTGTGCCAACCTCCACTTGGGCAAGTTACAGGGCTCTTCTTGGAGCCAAAGTTGGAGGGGCGACAGCCCCCATTCCTGTAACTTGAGGTGTTTGTGCTCTCTTGACACTGATGGCTGGTTCCCCGATACCCAACTCACAGTTTCCCAGAGGGTATCAGTTCCGGGGTGGCCAATCTGTCTAGGTGGCACGATGTGGGCTCCTTTGGAACAAGGGACATGTGTGGATTGGGGGTGAAAGAGTCTGGGGCTGCTTGGGGGTTTCAGATTCTCCTCCACTTCAGGGCCACATTGGATGGAAAACTCTGCTCACGATAGGGACGCCAAGTCCCTCCCAAGTCCCCAACAAAGCCATTAACGTAGGATACCCAGGGAGCCTGCCCAAGTACCGGCTCGCTTACTATGTGACACTGTGAGTCAACCTAGCCCGAGAGTTCATGGCCCAGATGCCAAGAACCACAGGCTTGTTCAAAGGCCTGACAGTTGGGCCTCACTAATAGGTGTAATGTTCCCGCAGCCTGCTGATTTTTAAAATAAACTTAAATTCCAATAATTGCTTAATGTTTATTTGTATTTAGTTCTGGTTCAGATATGCTGCATTGTTCTGACAGGAACTGATATCGGATTCCTGGGGAGGCTTATTAGAACAGAGGCAAGTGCGCGCATGCGTGCGTGCGTGCTCACGCTCATTCTTTGGGTGTATGCCCCTTGCCTGGCCAACAGGGGCGGGGGTCCAAGTAGGGAGTAGAAAATACTGAAGGTCCCTGCTGTCAAGGTCCGTCTTCCTCGGCTCCATCCCAGAGTATCCAGAAGGGACCATCCTGATATCAGCGCCCTATTCGCAACTCTAGGAAGTGACAGAGACCACTTGTGCCTGGTTTGCCTATCCCTGAAGCCAGGGGTCCAGTCTTCCCGGGCCAGCGCCATTGGAAGGAACTGAGCTGGCCCAGGTCCCCTGCACATCCTGGGATCCACAGCAAGTGGGTCACTGTCTGAGGGGCTCTGGGTCAGAGAGAGAGATTTTCCTATGTACACCAGCTTCCCTTCGAGGCTTAGGCATCTGAGGTGAGGTTGGGGACCCGTGTAGCATCGGCTACTTGCTAATGGCCCGAGCTCGCCAGGCCTGGCACTTCCGTGTGTGTGGACAGTCCCTGACTCCCAGTGTATTGATAGCGAGAAGGTTCTGCATGTTCAGGGCAGGCTCAACGGCTGGCTTGACAGTGCATCGTTTTTTGGGTTGGTCCACACCTTCCTCCTGACACGACAGGAGGAACTGCCAATCGTGACAGGCATCAGGAGGCACCTTGTGCGTGCCTCTTAAGAGAGCTTCAGAGAGTTAATGGTCACTGGGACTCATCAGTTGGTTGCCTACCTACAAAATCACCAGGAATGCATGACCTGAGGCTCACACTTGCCAGGGTCAAATCCCAAGAAGCTCTTTCCACACACTGTATCCTGTTAGTTAAAAGACGGCATGGCTCCCAAGAGACACGGGCTATAGACACTCCTGGACTCTGCCCTCCCTGACCCCAATTCCAAAAGGATCCCGGATCCTGGACAGCAATCTGACCCTCCACACCTTACCCAGTCACCTTAGCCTAGTCAGGGATTCTGCAGCTGAGGGCCAGGCTTCTGCTTGCTGGGTGGGTTCCTTTCTTTTGGGGTTAGTCCTTGGGTTGTCCCCTCTCTTGTCTGGAGTAAGAGAAGATGAGATCCAGGCAGGTGGGTGCCTCTGTCTTGGGCACAGAGCATGCTGGGAAAGTCCAGGAGAGCTGGCATCTAGCCACTTCCTAGCTGTACGTCACAGGTGTGTCATCTGCCTCAGGAAGCCACAGCGCATTCAGTCATCTAACCTACCGGACTAGGAGGCATGGTTTGCCACCACAGAGAGATGCCACCACTGCCCGCTCTAAGGTGGTGAGTCCCAGGCCTGGTGTGGAGGCGGCTGGACCTGCCCTGGAACTCGCTTCTATGTTCTGAGCCTCTAATGACCACTAGCAGGCCCAGCTTTCCTATCTTTCCTGGAGGTCACATTCTGTCACACCCCCCCATGCACGATGGGTCACCCCGACCCACACGCCAGCCCCACCAGAAGCTCCGCAGCCCCTGTGTAATTGTCTCTAATCGTGGTTCCCCTGCCACACAGCACGATCCAGCTCTGCTATCAGCTAATGAGTAAATAATATTCTGTTCTAAATCCGAAAGCCCTATTAGATAGCAGAGGGGGACTAATAGGCGCCTTAAAGACCCCCTTAATCACACGCTAACGCGACGTGAGGCAGGCTACATACCCGAATGCCAGATGCCTGCTACCGTAGCCCGACTCTCCTCAGCCCCCAAGGGACACTTGCAGCCAGGGGACAGTCGGCAGGCCTAATGCCACCTAAGAACCCCTAGGCTGCCCGCCATCTTTGTGATGATGGAAACTGTCCTTCGCTTTCCTGGGGCGAGGGGAAAGGGCTGTTTGTTTCCTGGAATGACAGCCAGATAGGTACCTTGTGACAAGATGACACGGTTCTCTCCGGGTCCTGCAGGTCACGAGTTCAAATCTCAGATGCACCTCCTTCCCCCAATGCCCACTGGCTCTGTTGGCCTGGGTGTCCCTAGGCTCGGAACTGTGTGATCTCTGCCTCTGATGGCCTGTCATGTGAACACATCTGTTTCTTTGCGTGACTTTCTTCACCAGTTAGAGCCATGAATCCTGTGTGACCTTGGCTTAATGACCTCTGCAAAGATCTTATACTCCGAGGGTCTGTGTGAACATGAATCTGGGGAGACACGATCCAACTCCAAACCAGGGAGCACATGGGTATGGAGGTGGCAGTGGAGGGGAGGGGAGCCCAGACACCGACTGTGTAGGACAGAGGTGGACATTAGTGTGGACATTAGTGTGGACATTAGTGTGTTCCTGCGTTACTCTCCATCTTATTTATTAAGTCAGGATTTCTCACCGAAACTCATTAATTAGGCCAGGCTGGCTGGCCGGCCGGTGCTCCTAGGAGCCGCCTGTTTCTGCCTCCTCAGTGTCCTGGTTCTAGGCACTCCCTGTTTCTTCCCAGGGTGCTGGGGAGCGAATGGGGATCCTCATGTTTGAGTGGCGGTACTTTACCTTCGGGGCCAACTCCCAGCCACAGATGTTGATCATCATTCTTGGAGTGAGAGTGCTATAGAATTCCTCAGTTTCAGAAAAGTTTAAGTGCCAATCCCAACTCCCCCCACGGGCCCATCACGTCCCATTAGCAGCAGGGCTTTCCAAGCAGTGGACTCCTGGAAGGCTTGTGATGTTTATTTCCCAGGATGCAGTGCGGGAGCCTTCTCAGATTAGTCACTTTCGAATCGCATTAGAGGAAGCTACGGCCTTCACACTGCACCCCAACATGACACAGACTGACGGGGACTCGATAATGCAATGTGACACTCCTCACCCGGGCAAGGCGTCAGAGGTCCGGGTTGATTGACGCTGGGGCCAGCAGAAGCTACGTGCCGCTGTGAGCAGAGCCACGGGGGCCACCGTGCCCACAGAGTGAGGCTTGGCAGAGGGAGCAGACTTCGGGCTTCTCTCTTTCCAACACCCTCACCCCTGAAGAACATTCTGCCTCTTCTCTTAAATATCCCAGAGGCCCCGGCTTCTGCACAGACAGGTCATGAGCAGAGAGGGCAGGCGACTGGGCACCTTCCACAGTCCTCTGAGACTCTGCCTTCATTGCTGTGACAGCAGGGCTGGTGCTGCCACTGCTGACCCATCAAACTCTTACGGGCGTCGCAGGGTGAGCAGGAGCCTGTGACTGTGGTGACAGCGAGTGTGGGATAGTGAGGGGCTAAATTTGGAGCATGGTTGTGTGTGGGGGGGGGGAGGGGTGTGGGGGTGTGAGTGTGCACACAGGGCCCAAATCTGAGCTGGATCATACAGGCAAACACCCACAGGACAATCCTGAATGGGACCTGAGCTGGCTTGAGTACCAGTTGTTGCCACCACCACGTCCCAGCTGGGGCATCTTAAAAACAAACAAACAAAAACAAACAAAACAAACCCTCAGTGCTTCCATTCCCCCCTAGAAAGTGAGGGTAAAGTAGATTCTGCTCTGTGTGGCAGACTTAAATGACAAGGGAGTAGGAAAAATGCCTCAGACACAGCGCTGGAGTGGGCGTGGTGAAGCGACCTGATGCTGCACGGACGATCAGACCTCTCCTGGCCTTTCAAGGTCACCTATATGTCACAGTATGTTTTGGGCCAGGCATTGACAGAGGGAAAGCGCTACCTGTGACCTGGGGACCACAAGATGGAAGACAGGAGCTAGGAGCAGGAAGCAGGGGTCATAGCAGAAGAAGTTTTCAAGCCAAACCAAGAAGGGCAGGACTTTTCTTTTGGGGGGGAAATGGGGGTGGGGGAGCAGAAGCAAAGAACCTGAGGTTTTAATAGCTTGGACGATGCAGAGACTTGTGGGGACAGGGCTCTCGCTTTCCTAAGGCCAAGGTACCTGTCTGTTCTCTGCCTCAGTCCAACCCAGCAGAGGAGACAGGCCACAGATGGCACCCACGCGTGCTGCCCTGCTATCTGCCAGCCTGTCTGAGGCATGGGAAGAGTCCCACCAGGCCCCACCTCACCCAGTCTCCAGCTATCCTGCAAGGCCACTGGATAACTCGCACGGCACTCCACATGTCATCCAGGAGCCCACTGCCAACAGGCACATGGCCAAGATCCCAACACCCTGCCTGTGAGAAATGCAGACATCTCAGAAAACCACAACGATGCTGTGTGTAGAGCAAACACAGCTACTGGGACTTGCCAGCCCTGCCCGCCGCCCTCCAACGTCCCCAGATCTCCAGCACAGAGGATGTCGGGTTCACATCCCGGGATCGAAACCCCCCAAATCCTTCCACATTTAGCCTCCATGTAACTACCTAGAGGGCAGAGGTTCAAGGGTCAAAACCCAAGGGCGCTGAGCCTGCCTGGTCTCCCAGCAGTGTGTGACCCAAAGCGGGTTACCAAGGCTTTCTTAGACCTTGGCCTGCTCATACAGAAGCAGGCAGAAATGCTCCCAAACAGGAAGAAGAATGTCACAAGTGACCACAGGGAAACCATGCTAAAGGACACTATCAGAACAGCAACGTGGTGACGGGTGACCCACCTGAGTTTGATACAGCCTGTCCCTGAGCCAATGCTAGACAGGCCACACTGGCTGGTGTCTAATGACTCACTTAAGGCCACAATGTCTGTGGTCACTCTCCTGTTACGGTAGCAATGGTGAATGGCTGCAATAGGGGCCACACGAGAAAAATCTAGAAAACAATGATGACGACGACAACAACAACAACAACAGCAAAAGCCCAACAACAAGCACTAGCTAGCACATAGTGAATGTGCCTCATGCACCGGAAGCAGTTTTAAGTACCACGCAGAAGTCTTGGATGGAGAAACTGAGGCACGCGGAGGTTAAAATTGGCTGGGCTCAAGGCAATGCAGCTAGCAGACAGCAGAGCTGGGATTCTAATGCAGCCCAAGCACAGGTCCGAAGCCTTTACCAGTCCAGGCAGCATCTCCTGGGAAGTTGGAGAGTAGGAGGCTCAGACTGGGTGTGTTTGTTCCAGCTTCTCATTCAAGACACACACACACACACACACACACACACACACACACACACGCACATGCACACGCACATCCACACTTGCTGAAGCAAGCAGAAGTCCCCTGCTCTGCCCGTGAGCTGGCTGGGTGCCGTGAGGGACAGGACCCCAGCTCCCATGAGTTTGCTCAGATTGCCATCGCAGATGTGGTGCCTGGGTGCCCATTGCCCTGTGAGCTCTGCTCTCCATACCACTGGGCCCACCTCTCCAGAACTGGGGTTTCCAAGCTAAGCCCAGGTCTGTCTCCTGCCTCAGCAGCTGCTGGAGTGCTTTCGGCTGGGACAGCAGACCGGACGGGGAGGTGGAGCTGGCGGCCAAAGACTGAATTCCAGCCTGGTGCCTTTCTGCTACAGCTGGGTGACTCAGAGCAAAGCTTATTCTCTCTTTGGGCCTCAGTTTCCCTTTTGGTAAAATGGGTGTCATGGTAACAGCCTGCAGCAGGACAGCTGTGGATAAGAAATGATATCCAGCTGGCACTTGGCACATCGTGAAGTTGGACGTGGCTGGGGTCACAGGCCTGCCGTTTGCTTCCGTGGGCTTGTCACTTTGCCTCACTGGCAGCTCGGGCCTGAGGGCGCTGGAGGCATTTGCTGAGTTGGTGGGGTGGGGGTGGGGTGGGGGGAGCTTGGGCTGAAGGCTACTTTTGAGGTACTTGTGCTGAGAGCAAGGGGATCGCTTCAGATAGGATGCATTCAGGACAGGGGAGTGAACTAACGAGAAGCTGTTCGAGGCCATCTCCACAGAGGTCACCCAGCCTTCTGGTGCCTGCATGCTGAGGGAGCCGCCCCACGCCGGCTCTGCTGGAGACTTGGGGTAACTAAGGGCTGTGTCCTAGAGGACTCCCTTTCTCCTGGGTGTCTGTGTGCTGGGGAAAGGGTGGCTGTGACTGTAGGCCAGCCAGCGCAGTCGCCAGGACTGGCACCTCATTGTCAGCCCAGCTGCGTCTCACCTCCATGCCTACTGTGGCCCTGACGTCCCAGCGGGAGGTCAGAAGCACCTCATTCCTGTGCCCCTATACCCCCTATTTCCCTCCCCCTTTTAGAAAACCCCTGGGGAGTCCACCACTGCCTAGTCCCAGCTCAGGAGAGATGTTCACCCCCGTTCACTCCCTTCTCCGTATGGCCCACCAGGGCACCCATCAGCCATTGCCAAGGCTGAGCCTGAACAGTCCTCATCACTCTCTAGATACCCCGAACCCCTCAGCGCTGCTCCAGAGGGACCCCTGAAATACAATCAGATTCCATCACCGCACCAGCTCCCTGGCACTAAGATGGTAGCCTTGACACCGTACAATCACGGGGTCCTGCAGGCAGGACACACAGGCCCCACCACGGAGACGCCCTTCCTAGAATACACCAGAGCCAAGGAGGCATCCCTCCAAGCCCTTTGGTGTCTGACAGGATGGGGGTGGGAGGGGGCCACACCTCCATGCCCACCCACCACGCACAATGTCCCAGTAAGGACTCCAGGTGCTCCTGACTGATCGTGCGCTGTGCCCCAACAAGCCCCTTGTGAGTTGGAGATATGATAAATAGAAATGGTATGCAATGTGCTTCTTCATCCCGCCATCCCGGCAGAGGCACACTGGCTGCATGGTGGCTGCTCCCTTTGTGGCTGTGACGCTGCCAGAGAGCCGCCCTCACTGCTACTGCCCCGCACCCAGAGAAACAATTCCCTGAAATCGGAAGTCTGGTCTCTTATCTGCCTGCGTGTGTATGTATGATGTATACGTTTGTGTGCATATATGTGTATGTGAAGGATACAGGTTGACACAGTGTTTTCTTCTCTTGTCTTCATCACTTTCTTAGATAGGGTCTCTCACAAAACCTGGAGGTCACGGCTTGGCTACACTGGATGGTAAAGCCCCAAAGAACTTCCTCCCTTGGTCTCCCCAGCACCGTGAGACTCCCCAGAAAAACAGTGCCACACTCCTGGCTTTCCTGTGGATCGGGGAAATTCAAACTCAGGTCCCCAAGCTTGCTCGGCAAACATTTTATCTGCTAAGCCATGTCCCCCAGCCTCCCCTGGAGTCTGCCTTCCACCCAGAATGCATCAGTCCATCCTACATAGTGTGTGAGCAGGGCAAGCGGCCGTGAGCACTGGGGCTGGGAGGACGCTGGAAGCCCGCCTGTACAACACGCTCATCCGAACCGCTCCATTTAAAGCCTCGCGTATGTTGCTTATAGAATAACACATCTCCGTAAAGCTCACGTTCAAAAATGGCCTGACAGATGTTCTCCAATCTGGCTTAGCATCAGGTCTTTTGGGAAATGCTTCTAGATTCCTTTCCTTTCTTTTTGTTTTTTTAAAGGGTTTTTGACAGGGCCTCTCTACATAGCCTGGCTGTCCTGGAACTCACTCTATAGACCAGGCTGACCTTGAACTCACAGAGATCCACCCGCCTGTCCTCAGCTGGAAGGTGCTTCTGGTTCGTTACCGTGTTTGCACCAGTTGGGTCTTTCCCAGCTGTAAGGAAAAGAGAAGCAGATTGTGCCCAAACTCAAACCTCTGTTTTCACGGGACTTCTAAAACTTTCTGTTCCCTGCTCCACCGATGGCCCCTGTCTTGCCTGACTCTAAGAACTGTCCTGACAGCATCCTGCAGAATCACAGAGGGCTGGGGAAAGCTGGCCATCCATCTGCATCTTCCGAGGGATCTGTTAGCCTGAACTGACTCCTGGCACTCTCACGTGGACACAACATGGACTCCTCTCACCCTGTCCCCATTCATCCTTTTGCGTGACGCTTCTGTGCTCAGTGGGTGACTAGCCCAGTCAAAGCACCCACAGCTGCTGCTAACGCCACCAAATACTATCCTTGGGTGACCCTTTATCTTCCTCCTTCTCTCCCACCAACCAATAAATGCCTCACAAGGCAGAGAAAGCAAATGAATGGCATGCATATGGCTGCTGCCCTTCCTGTGCCCATGGTAGGCATTACTAATAGATTGCCACACACATCGAACCCATTAATGAATCAGTCCTACCTATCTTTTACCAATCCTTTGAACTTGTCTTCCTTCATTTCTTTTTTTTTTAAGGCTTATTTATGTATTATATCTAAGTACATTATCGCTTCACACACTCCAGATGAGGGCATCAGATCTCATTAAGGATGGTTGTGAGCCACTATGTGGTTGCTGGGATTTGAACTCAAGAAGAGCAGTCAGTGCTCTTAACCACTGAGCCTTCTCTCCAGGCCTGTCTTCCTTCATTTTCATTGACTGTCTCTATACATCCCAGAGTGCTCCTATCGTTCATTCATTCATTTTAAGGCAGAGTCTCTTTATGCAGCCCTGGCTATCCTGGAACTATCTATGTAGATCAGGCTGGCCTTGAACTCATAGTATTTCCTCTGCCTCCGCCTCAGCCTCTCAAGTGCTGGGATTAAAGGCTTGTGACAGTGGGCTAGATGCTTTAATTCCTTAAACATAACAGATCCTAGTTCCTCTCCCATGGGGAACTGCCCAATGGCTTTCCCCTTTACTTTTAGAAACTTTTAACAAGGTGCCAGCTCTACCCTGTGCCATGAGCGTCAGCCTTGTCACCACCTCCCACCACCTCACCCAGCCACAGTCTGCTTTCTTTAAGCCATGGAGTCCAGCATTGCATGAAAGGCCATATCCCCACAGCGCACTGCAGACTGTTCGTGGATCAGATGATGCTCTTTGCTGACCCAGAACACAGTCCAACACTCTCCAGCCCAGCTGGGGAGACGGCTCAGTGAGTAATATGCCTACTGTGCAAGTGTGAGTGTCTAAGTTCAATCCCTAGCACCCACACTAAGAGACACACTTGGCTCTTTGTCTCTTAGTGTTTATAATCCCAGCACTGGGGAATTGGAAACACACACCTCTCTGAGGCCTGCTGGCCCAGCAGACCTCGCTGAACCAGCAGACACTGAGTCCCAGCGAGAGACTTTATCTCAAAAACCAAGGTAAAGACTGACCAAGGAATGATTCCTAAGGGTGACCTCTGGCCTAAACACACACACACACACACACACACAGGCACACACACGTACTCGCATGTGCACATCAGCACCTGGATACACATACGCAGACTCCTCAGGGCAGTCCTTTAGGAAGCTGTTCCCAGCCCCCAGCTCCCATTTGTAGAGCCTGATCAATCTTAGAGTGCTTCCCACCTCTAGCAAAGGAAGGCCCAGTGTAAAGACTTTCCACGCCCGATCCAGGCCACTCTCTTTCGTACACAAAGAACTCTTGAGTCCTTCATTCAGTGGCCTGGAGGTCCTGCTGATTTGGAAATCTGCAGTGAGAGATCTTGGGGAGTCTGTCTGTTTGTAAGGAATGTCGTCTTCCATGTTTGGGACAGTACAGTGGCAAGGCTAGCCCACAGAGAACGCGGCTCAGGAGATCTGCCCTGGGGATGCCATTCTAGAAACGAGTTCTTTAAAATAATAATCAATCAGTCAATTAATTAATTAAAGCTAGCCTGGGCAGTTCTGGATGCCCACCTGGAGAAAGCACTGGGCAAATAGCAGTCAAGTTCTGAAGTAGGCGGCACCGGCCAGGCGGGCCTCAGCTCACAGAACAGGCGGGCCTCAGCTCACAGGCCAGCTTCCTTGGCCAGTGACAGCAGCTAGCAAAAGACAACCACTCCAGCGGCTCCCATGGGGGCGTCTTGGGATTGGAGGGCCAGGGCAGGGGTAGGAGAGTAATTAGTGCTATTAATTACAGCCTCAGCTCTGCCTTTGTATCCCCTCGATTAGACAGACGTTCATACAGTGCCCCTATTAAGGTCTTACACTCGTTTCCATGTATGTCAGGGACAGACTGAAGCCCCTCCTCTGTGGAGAGCAGGAGGCTGGAGCTGGGGATGGTGGTGCTCTGGAGAGTGGAGACAGAGACCGCCCTGCCCGCTGTGGTTGTTGGCTGATCCGTCTTTACCCTGTTATCTCTCTTCTAGGCAGGGACACGTTCCAAACGTCTAATCTGATGTGCTATGGAAGTCGCTAATGTGATTATCCTTCTATAGCGTGTTAGAGAAAACGAGCGCTAATTCAATACCCAATGCTAATGTGGGAGACCCGCAGAGTGAGAGGCTGCAGACCCTCGGCCACGGGGAGCGTTCTGGACCACACGTCTTCACAAGGTGCCTGGCGGGTCTGGGATAGCAAGTGAGGTGGCTCACCTGCAGCAGACAGGCGTGGCTTTCTTGGAAACACACATCCCTGTCACCTTAGGGAGGAAACATCTGATGGCTCGGGGCAGCACTCTGATGACAGGGGACCTGGAGGCCATGCAGAGTGTAAGAAAACACAGATTTATGATTACCTGTTTGCATGTGCAGCACACGTATGCACACACATGCACATGCTATAATCCATTTGGAGAGGTCCAAGGATAACCTTTGGGAGCCGAGTGTCTCCACTACCTAGGAGTGCTGGGTAGCAAACTCATGTCACCCAGCTTAATGTCAGGTCCCCTTACCTTCCCAGCCACCTCACTGACCCCTCCCCCTTTTAAATGCTCAGCTGAGCCCGGCATCAAGCTGCGGATGGGGGACAGGCTGCGTCTCTACTTGAGCCAGGGCTGGAAATGACTTCTGAGGAGAAAGGTCACTCAGACTCATAACCCAGAGGAGCCCAGGAGCTGTGGCCGGTCCTGGCTGCTTGCCTGGGGTCAGACTGTGCCTTTCCCTTCACCTCACGGAAGCTGAGGAGCAAGGCCAGGCTGCAGAGACAGGCAGGGGCATAAGACACAGGGACCAGACTACCACCGTACAGCCTCTCGCGGTAACCTAGAGGCAGGCTCGGGGAGGCAAGGGTTAACCTGCTCGCCAGCTAGCCCAGACCACACAAAAAAGGTCAGAGCTGAGCTGGGTAGTGGTGGCGCACACCTTTAATCCCAGCACTTGTGAGGCAGAGGCAGGCAGATTTCTGAGTTCGAGGCCAGCCTGGTCTACAGAGTGAGTTCCAGGACAGCCAGGGCTACACAGAGAAACCCCCTGTCTCGGAAATACCAAAAAAAAAAAAAAAAAAAAAAAAAAAGGTCGGAGCTGGGACCCCTTAATACTGTAGAGCCCCCTCACTCTTCCAAGCCAAGCTCATGCCCACAGCCTCCCCGACCTCACACTGTCAGGTACGTCTGTGTTCTGTCTGCTGATTCAGCACCCCAGAAAGGCATGTGGGGCACCCCCAAGCAGGATGCAACCTCTCTGGTCTGCCGCTGGTGCAGGCGACCTCCCTAGCCACAGGCAGGCCACGGCTTATCACCAGGTATCTCCCGTGTGTCTATATCTCGGTGACACCCACAAACTTGGGAACCAGAAATGCGCCCAGGGGAAGCCTTCATTAAGAACATGCTTCGGGGGGGCCCCTCTTCCATGGGCTCGGTAAGTTATTCTTCCGCTGTCAAGGTTACAGTGATCAAAAAGAGAGCTAGCTGGCTAGCCTTCCTGGAGAGCGGAGATAAAGGGACAGCTCTGATTACATCGTGCTGGCGCCATGCAGAGGGCGGGGCCAGGCCACGTTCTCAAGGCTGAGATCAGATGGCTAAACAGGCACCAACTGCGAAGGTCCCGCTGCTCTGGCACAGAAGTGACCAGCATCACTGAGAGCTGACGATGCCTCCGTCCCCATCCAGCCGGTATGACGGTTTTCTTGTCTCTTTGCTTGGTCACAACCACATGCCCGCTGTCCCTCTAACTAGAGTGTGAAGGGCTGGATGGTGACCCTTTGTTTCCACATGCTTCAAGACCTCAGGATATGACCTTATTTGGAGGCAAGGGTTGGGTTAGCCAGTCAAATTCAAATAGGGTAACTGGGATGGGTCTGTCTGGTAAGTATGCCTCCATCATCACCACCACCACCACCACCACCATCATCATCATCATCTGACTTTTTTCTGAGACAGGGTATCACTATGTAGCTCTGGCTGTCCTGGAACTCACAGAGAGCCACCTGCCTCTGCCTTCCAAGTGCTGTGCCACTATGCTGGTCTGAAAATACAAAGGAGGATTGCCTGTGTTAGGGAGAGGTGAGGAGCAGGGAGGCCTGAAGGAACCACCCGGGAGTCTGGGCTCCCCATGGGGACTGAGGTGAGGACGCGTTTGTGAGGCAGCCAGGCCGTGGTGTTCTTCACGGTGGCCTTACTTCTGAGAATGGAGATGGAGATCTAGGCAAACAGGTCCGTGGAGTGCCAGGTCAGGGACAGCTGAGCCAACCTGTGGTAGTCACGACACTGTTGAGTGTGGCTTATCTGTCCCCGTAAACGCAGAGGCTACAGGGAGTGAGTGGGGCATCTTTCCTAGTCACCACTGTCTCTCTGGACACAGCAGTAAGCAACTGTGTGAGGGCTGTGAACTTGAGTCTTGTGGTCACCTGCTGTCCTTTGAGAGGTTCACCCCAAGCAGACGCTGCACCCCCAGCAGGGATGTAGCAGCCTCAGGCTGTTCCCTGAGACTCAGAGAAAAGGGTTATGGGATACATCTGCCCCTCTGCCCCCACGGGCACCTTTGGGACTCCTGCCCACCTTGTCTGTCCCTTTTGTCTTTACCTAAGAAAGCGCTCTCCTCAATTCCCACTGCCAGGCGGGAAGCCGCAGCTCCCCCCACCACCCCCGCCCCCTCCGGCGTGCAGCATGGCCATACCCAGCCTGGCAGGCCGCCTTGCATTGCCTCTCCTGTCTGGAACTGCAAGTACTTTGTCAGCTGACAGAAAAAAAAAAATCTGGCTTTAACAGCAGAGCCCTGCCCGGGGAACAGACACGGCAAACAGGTGGCTGACGCAGCCCATGCCCACAGACATACTGTATTTAGTTTGGCCTGGATGGTGTATATGTTTGAATTTTTCTTTTAAAAAACCGAGGGGTTCTGCAGAAATCCGGAGATGGAAAGCTCTAGCAGCTTAGGGACACGAGGCTGGGGACGCAAGCTGCCTGTCCCCTTCTGAGAACATGTATTCCCATGTGCGCCCTGAGCTCAGATCCTCATGACTAGATACTGCCGGCGCCCCCGGGGGCCTGACCTGCCACCTTCTTTGCTGTGTGGTCTGGGTACAGGTGCGCACGCGCATATGTGTGCGCGCATGCGTGCGGAGGCCAGAGGTCAGCATCAGGGGTCTATCATGCTCCGTTTTTTTTGGGCGTGGTCTCCCACTGGCTTGGAGATGACAGACACAGGGTGGCTGACCAGTAAGCTCCAAGGGCTACTGGTCCCGCCTCCGCCATGCTGCGATCCCAAGTGGGCGCCACCTAGGTTCATAGGTTTGGTTTTTTGTTTTTGTTTTTTTTTCCAAAATGTGGATTCTTAGGATGAGAACTCAAGCACCCATGCTCACAAGGCAACCACTTTGCCAACTGTGCCAGTCCCCGGGGCCCCTCGAGGTCTCCATCAACTGACATAGCTCAAGTCTCCCTCCCGAGGTGAGCATGTCAGTCTGCCACCGCCCCCCCCAACACCCACCACCGCCGCCACCCCCACGTGAGGCAAGACCTCCGTGAATATTCAACACATGCTTAAACAGACGACAACAGGCAACAGAAGGCACGGCAGCCACTTGCCAGTGGCCCCTCAGCATGCACAGACCTTGCCAGCTCTACACAAGGCTCTGTGCAGCGTGTCAGACAGCTGGGAGGACTTCCCCACCCCCCTGACCCATCCGGCTGGCATGGCCCCTGGGTGGGCCCCTTGGTGACAGACACCACCTGCCCAGCATGTGCCAACAACATTGTCAAGTCCCAGTGAGATGGAGTCATGCCACCGACCCTCCACACCCCCCTCCCCCGGGGTGGGGGGGAAGGACAGGGCACCAACCTTCCAGGAGCCCCGAAGGCACCCAGTACCCGCCGCCTTCCTAAACCCAGACACAAAACGGCGAATCCCCCCTGTCAGGGCTGTATATCACTTTGAGATATATACCATATTAGCAGAAAGAACTGAATTATATAGCATTCACGATGCAATTAAACACTTCACTAGGAATCAATGTAAAACTGATGAGGCCTGAAAGTAGTGCATATGGCTTAGAACATTATAAAACATTACCTTCACTCAAATCCTTTTCAGTAGCGATTTAAATCTTCTTACAGTTACCGCTGCCAATGTTAAACCATCTACTGATTCATCGCGGCCCATGGTAACGAATGAATTTTTTTTTAAAAAAAAATTTATTCAACTACTAAATTACCCATGAAACCGGAATAGCTGACAGAAGTAATCTGAATTATTATTAGCTCAGCGAGCATTCCGCATTAGCCAATTTAAAACCCCCGGCGCTCGGGCAGGAACCGGTTAGTACAGCCGGGGTGTGAAATGACGGTCATAGCTCTTCATTTTTACTGCTGCTTACATTCAAATACATTCAAAGGTCAAGAGATAGAAATTACGCAGGACTCCAAACATGGGAGAGGCGTTCGCCGTGCTTCCCACCGACCCCAGTCAGTTGTAAACGTGTAAAAAAAAAAAATACAAAAACAAAAACAAAAAAACAAAATACAAAACTCACCAAATTCTGGGATAGGCTGGCGTCAATTCAGAGAGCTTTGGACTATGAGAGAAATGTGCGAGGCAGGGTGGGGAGGTCTTCCCTTCCCCCACATGGCTGAGAGCTGACCAACCAACCAACTAACAAAAGAATGAAACAAACAAACAAACAAACAACTACATAAATCTGAAAAGCAGCCGTCATCCCAGACCAGGATACCCGCCTCCCCGAAAGCTGCTAATATTCTATGCCCCTCCATCACACCATCCCTCGAGGTTTGTCCTGCTGCTCAATGGGTCTGGAAGGATCTGAGAGTCCCCAAGAGTCGTGTGGTCTAGCCTTCTGCCACCTGGCTCGGGCAGAAGCAGAAGCAAGCTAGAAGCTTTGAGATCCTTGGTCCAGAGCTGCCTGCCCTCCTGCCTTTCACACACCCGCCATCCCCAAAACGGCAGGGCGAACGGTAGCCCAAGAAGATGGCTGCTTTCTCCAGCAGCCTGGTGCTACCTGGGAGAGACTCAACAGGACCACACGGCCTCACCCTCGGGACCACAGGGTCTCACGCTCTGTGTGGCTTCCATAGGACAAGCTCCTGTGTGTCGAGTTAATGGTACATTTTTGTTTTGAAACTTCCAGTTATAGAGGAAGGCTTTTTATTTTTAAATAAAGCCACTAAATTATTATATACTCTTGCCATAAAACATATTCAAGTAATGAAGACACACACAAAGGAGAAAGCTGATGCCTTACCTCGCCGCTATACCTTTGGCCATAGAGAAATAATTAAGCGCTTACTGTGTACATCAGCGCCCCGTGAACCCCCTAGAAGGATTTCTCATCAAAGCGGCCAATGCTTTGTGGATTCAACAGAGAGGGGCCTGGGCTTTGTTTACACAAACACCCCTGGGTGGGGGTCAGACATGGACACACACTAAACAAGGGTTCCTTTTGTTTCCAGAAACCACCTTGCAAATGGGCATTGTTTAGGCTCCAGGCAAATACACATAGCCATATGCCAGAACGGGGCGTTAGATGCATTCTGTTGTTCCCAGGGTAGAAGGTAATGGGAACTGGGCCACCCTGGGGTCCTTCCAACAGGCAAAGGAAAGCACTCGTGAACCCTTTCTTAGCATAACCTCTCCACCAAGCTGGTTCGCCTCCACAGATCAGATGGGTGTGAGCTTCAAACTTGAGCAGCCACAGGGCATCCTGGGTGTGGCCAAGAGGCCCCAGGGAACCAAGCCCAGCCCAACCAGGTGGTGTCTTCCCTGGGGACATTGCATAGTGCCTACAGATAAACTCATCACAAGCCAACCAAAGCTACTGGCATCTCGTGAGGACCAACTGGCTGTAGGGCCTGCTGCTGACCCTGCAATGCATAGACTGTGCCAGCAGACGAAGGTCTATTTGCCTAGATGTTTCCTGCCAAAGAAACAACAACAAAACCACAGCCCTGTTTTAATCACAGTCTGGGTGGGTGTAGGGAGGAGCGGTGAAGAGTGCAGGCCTCCGACTCAAAGACCAGTGCAAGAGCCAGCAAGCTGAGGGACTTTGGACAAGTGCTTTGCCCTCTCTGAACCGTGACACTGTTACACACTGTAGGTGGGTGTTCTTGCCTATGCATTAACGATATCTATTTGTTAGGCCCATCAAGATTCGCGTCAGATCTCCTGACTACAGTAGAGGACTGTGGTGTGGCATGACTTAGCAGCAGTATAGTTCCCAGGCATGCACGAGGGCCCTTGCTCCATCCCCAGGACTACAAATAAATAAGTCAGCCCAGAAAGAATGAGAAGGACAGATAGACAGACACAGCATAGCTCGGTACCACAAGGGGAGTGATTCTAAGCAGTAGCCACAAAGATGGTAAGGCACACGTGATACGGCCTTATGGTCCATGAGGCGGCCATCCCAAGTCCTTGATTCTGTGGTGTCGGCACACTGCATCAGGCTGTGTAGCCATCACCACTCTCTGTGGTGTTCACAGATGCCATTCCTCAGTGTGTCTCTGTCATGGCTACCTCATCTTCCAAGGGCAGCAGTCAGTTTGGATTAGGAGTACCCCACCCAGCAGTCAATTTGGATTAGGAGTACCCCACCCACGTGGATCTTGCTACCTCTTTAAGACCCAGCTCAGGTGAGATGTGGAGAGTCAGGATGTGGACACCTGAACTTGGAGTGGCGATCTCTTCCCGGTTCTCTTGCAGCTATGAGTAGCCAGCCGTGGAAGAGGAGAGGAATTCCTCTCTTCCTGAGAAATTCCCCCTCTGCATCTTTGGCCTCCTTCTGGTGCTTTCCTGGTGTGCAGAGGTGAGCCTCGGAGGAAAAGCAGCCATTGCATGTGGATAAGGATTTGTCCAGATGCCTGTGCGGAGGGGATGGGCCCGCACTCAGTTGTGCTGTGAACCTAACACTGCCCTACGAGATAAGTGAATGTGCCAGGTGAGGTCAGACACACTTTCCCTCCTAGTCCAGGAGGGCTCCTCAGAGGAAGTGACTTTAAGTACAGGGTGGTTATCTGTGCAGATCAGGGTGGGCGGGGCCAAACAGAGTCACAGATGGCTCCTGACAATGTATGGGGTCCTGAACGGTTGGCATGGGCTCATGAGTATGTTCCTAAGCATCCATTAGGCACCATCTGTGTCCCAGACACTGTTATGTGATCACCAGGGAGGTAGAGAAACGGAGACACTCGGACCTTCGTTCTAGCCCTGGGAACTTCTACCTGGCAGCGGGGAGCCTAAGATTTTTACCTTTTGAGCTCAGAAAAGGGCTGGCTCGCTGGTCAGCGAAAGCTGGTCCAGGGCGGCTCCTCAGAGGAAGTAACTTTAAGCCCGGCACAAATAGAATCTACTGAGGACACCACATGGCCACCATGAACCGCAAAGGAGGCGAGAAAAGGCCAACCCGGGAACCACACTGCGCATGCCCGGAAGGCGGGCCACCGTTTGGCGCTAATACCTCAGGGAAGAGCAGTGGCCCCCACTCGGAGCCGGGGTGCTGTCTCTTTAAGTGAGCTCGGCACTGTATCATCCTTTCTCTTCCTATTTTGGGTTTTATTAGCAAAGCACTGCGATGTTTATACTAGTGGGTATTACATTTGCCAGAACAATTACAGTATGACAAATGGTTCGTCAACGTAATCCATCAAGCTCGCCCAGACAGGAATCCTTTACCCGGCGCTGCCATTAATTCTGCATTCCGTCTCTGGGGTCCTGGGCCCCGTCGCCATGACGACGAGGATGACGCCTGATGAGAATGCCAGGCCTGGGAGGGGCTCTGGGTGTGCTGGACCATGGCCTCCAACACCCGCACAGGAGTCTGGGTAGGGCAAGAAGTTAGAGTGGGGTTGAGACCGTGCAGAGCACCGAGGGACATCCTTACACTTCCCTTGAGATGGGACTCCTCATGTGCCCACCATGCCTCATGGCCTGCTGGGGAATGCCAGTCCCAAGCAGTGGGGAGAGTCCATTGGCAATTGCAATGATGGGTGTGAAGGAACCGGTGCCGAGATGAGGAAGGACGACGACACTGAGCATTCCTGGAGGAGGAATGGAAGCAGACAGGCCACAGCTCAAGTCGCCACAGACACAGAAAGCCCCAGAGAGGCGAGTCCACCAGCAGCTTCCTGGGTACACAACAGACCAGTCTCCGGTCTCCCTGCATTACTTTCAGGCCCCGAGACTGCCGCGTGGTCTCTCCAAGCACAGCCCATCATCTTCCCTGGCCACTGCCACCACAGTGGGTCCACGCAGCCTCAGCCACGGGGACTTCCCGCTCTCCCTCCATCCACTCCAGCCGGCCAGTCCGAAGCTGACTGCTGTAGAAGGCAGAACTGGCTTCTGGAAGGTCTCCGTTAACCCGGTGACTGCTATTAGCCAGAAATCCCGAGCACTGCTTCCAAGGAAAAGGAAGAATGGCGTCCAAGATCCCTCACGGAGACAGTGCTCCCGGGGCCCACGCAGGCCCCGCTCTCTGCCTCCCTGACAGATCAATCTGGCCGCCATCCAAGGACCCGGCAGACGGCCGGGGCTGCGTTACCTGCTTTATTAAGCCATTACCAGAACCATCTTATTCCCATTTATAATGTTCAATACATGGTCTGAAGCCTTCTCTAATGCAGTAATTAGATAGCACAGCAGATATAGGGGGATTTTCGGGCGAGCAATACTTCACACCAGCGCACCTTGTGCTAGAATATTCCACCTGGCCTTAGAGATAGCAGGTTGGGGCGCTGGTAGAGGCTCTGCCCTGGAAGCCTGCCTGGACACGGGGCTTGATCAAGCCCGGTGTGCACCTTCTCATCCAGAAGCCGTCCTTCCACCCCAAGTGCCGCCTGCCACCACTGCTGTGGCCTGTACTGTCAGCATTTACTGGGAACCCTCTGTGAGGCAAGACTTGACATTTTACTGGGGTGTCAGGACTGGGGGACTCCAGGCTTTGAGGCAGCCCAGATCTGCTACTTACTGGGTGTGTGGCTCAAAGATGTTTATGTCACCTCTCTGGGCCTCAGTTTCCCCTACCTGTAGTATAGGGTTGACACTGACTCCTTAAAGGCTAAGATGAGTTGGGCAGGGGTGGCGCATGCCTGTAATCCCAGCACTCGGGAGGCAGAGGCAGGCAGATTTCTGAGTTCGAGGCCAGCCTGGTCTACAGAGTGAGTTCCAGGACAGCCAGGGCTATACAGAGAAACCCTGTCTGGAAACCCACCCCTCCCCCAAAAAAGGACTAAGATGACCAAGGATAGCATGAGGACAGTTAGGAAAGGCCAGTCCTCCTTGCTATCACTCCAGTCTACCCAACGAGACACGCTTCACATACCTCACAGACAAGAAAACTGGGGCCTGGAAGAGTGCTCTGTCCCTCACACACCATGGTATCCTTTCAAGTACTGAAGGAGGCATCCCTACCAAGAAGTGTGTGTGTCCATGAGTGTGTGTGTGTGTGTGTGTGTGTGTATGTAAAGAAGTGGAGCCAAAAACCTAAGTTCCCAATCATCACCTAAAGAGAAACAGGATGTATGTATACTCTCGGGGCTGCGTAGGCAACCGAGGGGATGAAAACACCAAGCAAGCAAGAGGACCAGAGTTCGAATCCCCAGAACCCACGAGGAACGCTGGGTGGGGGTGGCGGCCAGCCTGTGATCTCAGTGCAGGAGGTAGAGAAGAGCCCCGGAGAAAGCAGGTTGCCTAGACAAATGAGCTCTGGGTCCATGGAGATCCTGCCTCCGTGTATAAGGTGGGCAGTAATCAAAAAGGTTTGTGAGGCAGCCACGGGCCGCCACGGGCCTCCACGTGCATGCGTGGACACACCCTCCCCCCCACACAGGTGCATATGCATCTGCACACACCACCCCACAAGTATGGGATACAACTGAATAAACAATCTTAACTCTAAGGTTTGGGGGTCACCCAAACTTTTGAGGGGACACTGAAAACTAAGAGCAGAGTCCTGAG
The DNA here is from genome assembly GCF_947179515.1 of Apodemus sylvaticus. Lineage (NCBI taxonomy): Eukaryota > Metazoa > Chordata > Mammalia > Rodentia > Muridae > Apodemus > Apodemus sylvaticus. Next base: position 47,153,450 of record NC_067493.1, on the reverse strand, counting down.
CCATGTGGGGGTTCTCACAGGTCCCCCCACTTACCGTCCCATGTAGAAAAACAAGTCCCAGCCATGTCACACCAGATACACTGTAACGAGATGTAATGCCGCTCCAGGTGGCGGAGTCGGCCAGAGGCCACACAGTCTTGGAGGTGACACGAGGACTCTGATGGGGGCTCAGAGTATCACACTGGCTTCAGGAGTCCCCTTATGCTGATCACAAAAACGTGCCCCGGCTCTCCCTGCTTCTTCAGACCCCCCGGCCAGCAGGCGCAGGCTGCCTTGACCTGCTCAGGTACCGACTATGACAATGGCCTGAGAGAAGTGACAGGAGGAGGAGGAAGGCTGGCCCAGAGTCGAGCTTGTCTCGTCTTGTCTTAGTGGGCTGGGAAATAAAACCACCTGAATCTCTCTCTGTGTCAAAAAGAACTCTTCCACACGTGCAGCCCTGGTCCAACCCTCAAGCACTACAAGGAGAAGAAGAACATCTTCAACGGGAAGGTGATGTAGCAAGCACTAGAAGAGGATGGGCGGCCATCTTGGGAGTCTGAGGTCTGTGGGGGGAACCTGGGTGGGATGGGGTAGGGAACTGTGTGTGTGTGTGTATATGTGTGTGCGCGCGTGCGCGCGCGCCTGTGGCCTTTTGAGGAGACAGCTATGCCTCTGGAGGAGGTAGGAAGGGAAGACAGACAAAGACCCATTGAAGGTGTGTGGTCCCACTGAGGTCCCCTGTAAGGCCGTGAGCTACACCTGGGATACAGAGACCCAGCGTTTTAATAAGCAAGGGGAAGACAGGGGATTTGCAACTCTGCCTGCATGGCAATCAGGGTCACCACCAAAGTCCCCAGAGACGAGCTGGGTCTCTTTGCTAATGCTCAGTGGGAAGGGTGGCAGGCATGGGGGCGGGGGGGGGGGGGGGATTCCTTCCAGGATTCATAATCTCTTTACAGCTGTGAAACCCTGAGGGAGACCCCGGGGGCAGCCAAAGGCCTAGGGTGTGGGACTCGGTGACATTAAGTGGCCCAGCAGAGACCCTGTGGCGCAGTCCCTATGGAGCTGTGACCCTCTGCCGCCCTGCCCCTCCCATGGCTGCCCCCCTCCTCCCAGTCAGCTCCCAAGCACCCTGGTGGTGGATGGTACAGTGACACCTTGTCAAACAGGCATTTCATAAATGCAAATCTCTCTTAATTTGAATTTAATTATCAATGAAGTGAGCGATTCCCAGATCGCGTCTTCCCGTCAGAAACTGGCAGATACATCTGCGCGCGGGCCGAGGCTGGCATCTGCTGGTTCTCATGCCAAGCCCCTCCTGGTAATGGCAGGCCCCGAGTGGCCACCCTGGGGGGTGGGGGCAGGGAGCTAGTGGAGCAGGGGTCCTGACAGCTGGAGCCCCCACCACAGTGATCCAGGGTATTTATCCTTTTAGACAGCTCGTTCATACAGTCCACAGCAGCGATCACCAGGTAGGCACAGAGAGATGGTTCTGGCCAACAGCTACTGTGTGCTGAACTCAACATTTGACACTATGAACCTTTATTACATCCATGCAAACCGACTCCAAGTCTTAATCATAAAAGGGTAAACTGAGGCTCAGAGGCTGGCAGCTGCTAGCATCTGCCCAGGTGCTGGGCAGACACCCAAGTCGGAGCTGCCAGCTTAGCCTGGCTCCAAGTGCAGCCCCAAACCACAGACATCTCTAGAAGGCCACATTTGGGATCAGGGGACCCCGACGGTTCTCCTGGGGGGGGGGTTGTATACAGAGGGTGGATTCCGGAGATTCAAGGGGCAGAACCTGCACTTTAAAACTCACATTATAAAAATTATGAAAATTGGAGCAGGGGTGGGGTGGGGTGGGGACAGCTGAGTGGGAGAAGCGCCTCCTCCCTGGAGAGCGCAAGAGCCTGCGTTCAGATCCTCAGAACACATGTAAAAAGCCAAGCACCTCAGTGTGGGTCTGCAGGTTTAGGGAAGGCGGAGACAGGCTGAGCCCTGGGGCTCCCCACCCCCACCCCGCCACCCCCAGTGAGCTCCAGACCCATGAGAGGATCTTTTCTTAAAAAAAGAGGGGGTGACTCCTGGGGATGACACCTGAGATCAACTTCTGGTTCCACACACGTGTGCACCACCACCCCGCCCCTGCCACACCAATAAAAGCCATTGGAGCAGGCCCCGCCCCCACTGGTTTACAGGACTGAGCTCTGCCAGAGGGGGAGAGGCAGGAGGCCCATTTCACAGATGAGGAAATGAAGACCCTCAGAGCGTGGGTTCCATGACAGTACAGCAACTTTAAAATCAGAGAGAAAAAAAAAAGAAAGAAAACTCCATGTGCAAGGTAGAAAATAAAAATTATAGTCAGTTGAGACCCCGCCACGGCCTACAGACACCCCTAAGCTCTGTCTCTAACGTTTCAGGTTTGTCTGTTTAAAGGCCCAGAGGGACAACAGAGGGACAACAGAGGCTGGCAGTGGCCAGGCTCCACCTGTATAATGGGGACAGTGAGGACTATTTTATTATTTGTAGATGACTTTTTCCATCTTTTTTTTCTTTTTTAAAGCTGGAGTTTTTGTTTGTTGCTTGAGACAGGGTTTTACTCTGCAACCCAGGCCGGCCTTGAACTCCTAATCCTCCTGCCTCAACCTTCGAAGTGCTGGCCTGACAGCTCTATATGGTCACACCTGGCTCAGCGGTGACCTTTTTAGTCCCAAGAAGAGACCCCGGACAGACAGAAGCCGGCTGCCCTTGCTGAGTGACCTCAGGAGAGTCTCACAGCCTCTCTGGGCCTTACACACCTAATTGCAAATGGATGAGCTGCTATTCAGAATCTGACTGGACACACGAAGAGACCGAGGCCAGGCTTGATGACCTGGGCATATTCAGAGTCCCAGAGGCCTCCCAGCCCTGACCCCCAGCCCCCTCACCACCACCACCACCCCGACTCCCGGGAGGCTGCACCCGTCATCAGCAACCTCACTTGTGGCCCTGTCCCTGCAGGCTGCAGAGCCGAGCTCTGCCGGACTCCTGTGGACGCTGTCTCAGCGGAGCTCGGCCTGCAAGGAGTTCAGACTGAACTCTTCCCTAGCGTCTCCATTTAAGGTCTGCCTGCTCGACCTTGAACGGACAGCTCGGACCCCACCCTTCTCATCCCCCCATCCTCTTCACCTTCCTCCTCAGGGTCTCCCACGCCTCAGCTCCGAGTCTCCTCTACACATGAAGCTGGATTTGTACCAGAGCCAGCAGCCGGTCCTCCCCATCTTTCCCCTAACCCTTCTACTTAAGGGAAGGGCAAGTCCCCACCAGGCGTACACGGCTCCAGGCCCCACTAGCCCAGACAGCGGGGACACACACTCACCGACATTAACACTTCAGAGTCCGACCGGTGACAGTGAACACTCATGACCAGGACAGCCACCCCCTCTAGTTCCAGAGCATTCTCATCACACCCCAAAAGGAAACCCCCAACAACCCAGGGCCTCAGGAAGATGGATGGGGATAGAACAAATATCTCATGGTTTCTGTCACAGGCAGAATCTGGATTTAACATGTCATAATGAAACTCGTTATTTCGAATGCTAATTTAAAATGTTATACCGTAATTACAGAATTAAAAGGAAACTCCCAATCCAGCAAACATCCAGTTCCCGCCCTACTCCATCCCTGCAGCCTCAGATCTGTGTCTGTGCCGTGGTTCTCCCTTCCTGAACATGTCATAAAAGCAGCCACGTTAACGACTGGCCCACCTGTCGATGGCATCAAGTGTGTGTGTGTGTGTGTGTGATCACCATTGGTCTGTGTGGCAGAACAGAGCACTATTGCATACTTTTAATGGCTAAATACTATTCCACTGTTTGAATACATTTCCTTCTGCCTATCTGTTCAAGAGGTGACAGAGGATCTGGTCACTTCTACCTTCCGACTGTGCTTACCGCTTCCAGGACCCTTGTGTACACGTGTTCCTTTGGGCTTATTCCTGGGGGCGGAGCTGCCGAGGCTCCTCCAACTGTGATCAGCAAGGTTCCCACAGCAGCTGCTCTGTGTGACCCTGAGCCTGTGTGGGAGTAAGCATTAAAGTGTAGGTGGCGGTGGTTACCTTGGTTACTTAAGGTTGGCGCTTGCCTTAATCCCAGCACCTGGGAGGCAGGCGGATCTCTATGAGTTTGGGGCCAGCCTGATCTACAGAGTGAGTTCCAGGACAGCCAGGGCTACTCAGGGCTGGATGTACTGACCCAGACCCTCCTAGGGAGAATTTTGAACTCACTGCTGTCACTCAGGTTTGCGAAAGGACTCTCCAGAGTTGGCTGGTTTCTTGTCTGAACCGTGGAGAGAAGGTGACCTCTGTGAGCGAGCCAGAAACCCTGCAGCTCCCCTGTGCTCGCCCAAGGGAGGGAGTCGGGAGGCTCGACTAGCAGTAAGCAAGTTCTGACGTCCCCACTACGGGAGGACCCAGCAGACACTGACCCCATGTCTGTGAGAACACATTTGTGAGGGGACTCAGACTTCCAGAGGAGCATGGGATGCTCTTCCCAGCAGGCTGGCTCTACAGTGACCCAGGGTGCTCAGCTGGGGAGATCTAAATACAGAGAGGGTGCCCCGATATCAGATAAGGATACGGAGGCCGGCTGTCGGCACCTGACGGCCAGCACTCAGGTGCCTTCTACGTTGATGAGATGTCTAAGGGTCCACAGTGTGCAAGCAGGTGTTGTGATGTCTCTCTCTGGCGTCACCCATTTTGGTACTGCTCCCTGCCGCTGGCACAGTGGCCCAGTACTGCAAGATGATCCAACTCAGCAGGGGCCCTGGAGGTCTAGCCATAGGTAAAGACTATCACCCCGGAACAGTCCGGAGGGATTCCCCCTACAAAAGGAAGGCACACTGTGGCCAGACCAGTTGGCAATTCCACACCCCACAGACTCAAGAACAAGAGTTCAAGCCAATGCCTGTCTCTACAACACCCCAGCATCACGAGCCACAACAGCCACTCAAAAGGACATGGTCCAAATGCCAGCCATGGCCAAGGGAGAAGAGGAGATCTAGTGGTGGAATATTAATCAGCTGCGAAAAGGCATGAGGTGCCAATGCATGCTCCAGCACCCAGAAACCCCGAAAGCACAACCCTGAAGGGGAGAGAGAGGCTGGCGCAGAGAGGTCTGACGCCACCAAGTTCCTCTGCCAGGTGTCTGTAGGGGACAAACCGCCCTGACAACAGGGCTGAAGAGGGATGGGTCACGGGTGTGAGCTCCCCTGTGGGGACCGTTAACAGTCAGGAGAGGAGCGTGTTTCAGAAGTGACCGCCATGTGACATTGTGAGTGTACTAACAACCTCGGATGCTTGCTTTGAACGGTTAATTTTATATCACATAAGTGTATTGACTGGCACGCATATATATATATCATTACTCCCTCACTCGCCATCTCCTCTTACCTGCCCCTCCCCTCTCCTCCCCAAACCACCCACCATCCCCGCCCACCCACACACATTTTTTGGAGTTGATTACACAAGCTCCAATCCTGATTCTGACCCCCGCTAACCATCTGATCTCACCCTCAGTTTCCTTATCTGTACAATGGAGCTAGCAAGAGTCCTTCCAACATTTAGTGACACTTGAGTGGCTGGAATACAGGAAGTGTTCAAGACCAGGGCTCACGAAGCACTGCAGGTCTGAGCACACTGAGGCACAGACAAAACTTCTGGGGACATCAGACCTGTCCAGGACTGCACGACCCCATGGCTGACTCTGGCATCTAGGGGTGGTAACAGATTTTCCTAATACCCAGATATACAGCGTGACAAAAAACCTTCGAGCATCAAACCCACTGTGCACCCTCCCTGGGCTTGGGTGACTACCTACCTTTTCAAATAATCACCATGTGACAGCCGCACCCCAGGGCTGTGCCATGCTGCAGGACTGGGTGGTGTGAAGTATTCCTTGTGTCAAGTTCACTGGTGTACACTGTGACTCGAGTCTCCCTCTCAGATGTCTGTAGCTATGAGGCCCTGGCTGGTCCTGTCTGCTCTCTGGATGATATTTATTGCTTGTGTAAATTGCCAGAGTCCCCCTGGGGGCTTCATTTTTTTTTTCCTCCCTAGAAGATCCCAGACTGTGGGGTGGGGGGAGGCTAGCCTGGCAGACGCCAGCGGAGCGGGCTCTTTTCAACAGCATTAATTATCTGTATGGCTTTCCTTAACAACAAAAGAAAAGGAAACATCTCGACCCCACCGCCTGCCAATATTTAAGGCACCAAGAGAGGCCTGCCTTTCATCCGGGCCTCCCGATCCAATCTGCTGATGAAACGCGGGCCTCCCGCCCCGCGAGCCTTAGACAGCGAACTCTGCGGCTTGATTAATTCTCCCATCTCTGCAAAGAACCAAGTATACTCCAGAGTGTTGACTCGATTTTCTTCTATAAAAACAGCCTTGCGAGAAATTACAACCGCTTAGCCCGTCCCTGCTCCAGAAGCTACTTGTAAAAACTAGTCCTCCTCCGTGAAGGGCCGGGTGTGTCCTGCTGGCCCCGGAGAGGGAAGAGAATGGGACAGTGGCAGATGACCGCAGATCACTGCTTTGTGAGGTGTGTGTGTGTGTGTGTGTGTGTGTGTGTGTGTGAGGGAGAAGTGGACAGACACCAGGTGTCTTTCTCAGTTGTTCCCTCATCTTATTTTTTGAGTCAGATTATCTCACAGAAGCCACAGGTTACCCCTGAACAGACTAGCCGGCCAGCAAGACCCAGGGATCTTCTCTGACCCCCGGTGCTGGGACCGCACGCTTTTCACCCGGGCCCTAGATATTGAACTCAAGTCCTCATGCCTGTGCGGCAAGTGCTTTACCAACAGGTCCCTCGCCCCAGCCAACAAGAGACGATTTCTCTATTTTAAATTAACCCTAAGTGTGAGACGCGCCAGGCTTCTGGGAGCTCCTGACAAAGGCAAGCCCAGGCAGACAGGCCTGGACTCCTCTTTTCCTACAGTTACATTCAGATGGCAGAAGCCGAACCCCTGAGGGCACAGGGGACACAGGCCCACGTGGCTATGGGCTGTGGCTGCAGGACAGGATGGAACTCCCAAGAGAGATCTGGTTGAGCAGAAATAGAACTCGGTCGAGTGGATCTGTGAAAGAGGATCTGGCCGGTGTCGGAACCCAGAGAAACGAAGCCTGCCAAAGGGCAACACCCGGCCAGGCATAGCACACACCCTTAACCTCAGCACTCGGGAGGGAGAGGCAGGTGGATCTATGAGTTCAAGGCTAGCCTGATCTACAGAGTGAGTTCCAGGACAGCCAGGGCTACACAGAGAAACCCTGTCTCAAAAATCAAAGGCCAGACCTTACTCCAAACAACAGGACAATCCCTAAGTTGTCAGAGCACACCCTGCAGGGAACACTCCACCCTCGGCCCCTTCTTTGCTGCTGCTTGTACCTTATACTATACAGTCTTTTGTTTTGGTACAGCTCAGTTTATTTAGATATTATGTAGCCCAGGCTAGCTTCCTGAGTGCTGGGTCTGCAGGGGGTCACCTTCACAATGCAGACGTGTTCTTATGTGTGCACACATGTGCACATGCGTGTGGAGGTCCATGTCAGTCCTCTGTTTTTGATCAGCCTCACCAGGTTTTATTATTACTGTGCACATAATGGGGACAGGGGAGCATGTGCCACAGCGCATGTGTGGAGGCCAGAGGACAGCTTTAGGAAGCCAGTTTTCTCCTTTTATCTCCATGTGGGTTTTGGGGATCAAACACAGGTGGTCGGGCTTACACAGTAAGGACTTTATCCACTGTGTCATCTCATAGGCCCCTGTCTGTCTTAATTTTTTTTTAATATAGTCTCTCACTGAACCCAACGTGCATGGGTTCTACCTGTCTCTATTCTCCCCAATCCCCAGCACTAGGGCTACATGCATGTACCACCGTGCCTGGCTTTTAATTGTTTTTTTATTTAAAATGCATTCTGCTAATCCACAGAGGAGTACGGGTGCATCCCCGTGAACTCCAGTCTGACGGGCTTGGCGGCAAGCACCTTTCCTCGCTGAGTCAGCTCAGAGAAAAATATCCTCAGCGCACCGTCTCCCACCTGATCAACCAACAGGCCAAGCCGGGGAGTGCTCTCAGAAGCCTCCCAATATGAAGCTTCTGCGTTCCTTCTGGTCAAGCTCTGTGATCTTGTCCAAGGTTCTCCTTTTCCTTGGTCACCCCACTCTGCCTGGAGATGGATGAGGAGGGTCATTTTCGGTAAGGTCTAACCTCGGTGCACGTTGGGTCAACTTTGGGGAAAACCCATTCATTTTAAAATACAAGGTGCAGCATTTAGGTTGTCTGGGGTGATGATTTTAACATGATAAGTGTGCCTAAAGTCAATCAACTGAGCATGCGTGCCCAGGGTGGGACCCTGGACTGGCCTGCACACAACGAAAATGGCGATTTTGGAACCCTGGGAGTGCTGGGAGGCAGAGGCTCCTGGGCTGTTTGGTGGGTGTCCTCGGTTCTGTCCATCGAGAGAAATACAAAAAAATGTTCCACCATCAGAAATAACAAAGGCAGACTCAATCCTCTCCCGGCAGCAAAAGCATACACCCCGGCTGTCTCGCCACGGCAGCCGGGGTGGGGGCAGGCCTCTTCTGAGCTCATCGCTGGCAGCCTGAGGACTTTAAAGGGTTAAAATCAGGCCACGGAGGAGGCCATGCCACCACTTCCTGGACGTCCAGAGCTCTGGAGAGAAAGTCCACCCTCTCCCCTGTTTCAGCGGCCCAACTCCAGAAGTGGAAGCTGGGGACCAACATGGTTCAGAAGGTTCCTAGGAGCTGGAGATGTAGCCCAGACGGAGGAGTGCTTGCCGGCTGCGCACACAGCCCTGGGTTCTATCCCCAGCAGCGCACGATCCACAATGGGGCATGCCAGTAGTGCCAGTTCTTGGGAAGTTGAGGCAGGAGGATTAGGAGTTCGGAAGTCAGCCTTGGATGCGTGAGCTCAAGGCCAACCTTGGCTGCATAAGATCCAGTCTTGATCTCGGGATCCTGATGTCTGCCCACCCTTCACTCTTGGCTTTCTGGGGTGTGAGGTGCAGGGGAGACCTCATGTCTCCTTCACTCCCGAATCTGTGTAGGAGCTGATGAAGCTGCGAAGACTATTGCTAATCAAACACACGGGTGGGTCATTTACCCTTCTTGTATCTGACAACTGGGCCTGGACCCACCAGAGCAGACAGGGACACAGAAGGTGTCCTTGGGAATCACTGTCCTTAGGTTGTTGAGAAAAGCTCACGGAGCACCTGCTGTCTGGTGCTGGGGTTGACCGGAGTGTGAGTTCTCCACACCTCTCCTTTATGCACCTTCCCGATTCCCCACAAAAAGGCTGTCTACTTCCTGGACGAGGCTCCAGGTCAGGTACCGGGAAGGAAGAACACAATGGAGGTGACACCCCACTTAAATAACAACCCGATGAGCGAGGTTCAGGTCTACCAGTCTGTCTGTCGGTCAGTTGGAACGACCAAAACCACTCACGGAACCTCGGGGGTGCAGGGGCCCCCCATGTCTGTCAGCCACGGAGGGACACATAAGGTGGTCTGGGCAGTGTGTGTGAGGCCCGAGGTTCACATCAGGAGTCCCTCAATTCCTCTTCATCTTATTTTGCTAAGGCAGAGTTTCTCACTGATGGTGTTGGCCACTTCAGTGAGACTCCCTAGCCAGTGAGCTCCAGGGATCCTCCTGCCTCAGATGCACAGCCCCAGGAATAAGAGGCATGTTGCTTGTGTATGAGCTCCTCCCTAGCCCGCTGCACAAACAGATTTGAAGAATACTCTCTGGCCAGGTGAGGGACATTCTAGACGAAAGTTGAGAAACTCTGGCTTGTGAGCCAGGCCCACCTCTTCGGGTACCGTAAAGTTTTACTGGCAACCAGCCACGCCTTTTAGTGCGCACGCTGCCTCTGCCACAGCAGAGCGGAGTAGCCGTGACAGAGACCATATGGCCCTCTGTGGGAAAAAGAAATATAGCCTACAGTATCTGTGATTTAGCTTCCCATGGTGTCATCTGACGGCGATCAACTGCTGTCCAAAAATAAAGGGAAAATTCCAGAAATAAGCAATTCAAGAGTTTGAAATAATGTATTATTCTAGTAGTGCATGAAATGTCACACCGCTCGACTCTGTCCCAGCCAGGAAGTGCCATCGGAACGTCTTCTGGTGTTAATCTCTGGGTGTTACCCACCCACTATTTGCCTGGTAGCCCTCTCGGTTTTCACACCGACTGTCACAGAATGGCAGGGCTGTGTTCACAGAACCCTCCAACCCTAGCAGGGCCATGAATCTCTCCTAGTTACTGTCCTTGCTGCGCATGCGCCTGGCCGTCTCACAGTATCGGAGATGGAGCGAGAATACAGCAGTGAGGTATTCTGAGAGACAGGGAACACAGTCGGAAAATTCTGAGCGCGCGCAAGCGGATGGACACGCGCACTGACCTAAGGATGTGTATGCATCATCAAAAGTGATGCCGCTGTCCCCATCATTTGTGAGACAGAGTCTCTCATAGAACCTGTAGCTTGCCAATTCAGCTAGACCGGCTGGCCAGCAAACCCCACAGACCCTTCTGCCTCTGTCCGCCCCTCAGCACTGGGATCACAGGCCCACAATCCTGCAGCTGGTTTTTAACGTATGGGACTCTCACGGGTTCCCTGATGCTGTAACTGTTTTACTGGCTGGGCCATCTCTGCAGCCTGCTGTCACGGCTTTATGGTATGTTGTTAAAATCATCTGGCTTTATGGTTGGCTCATCTCTGGTCACGCCTGAATTATAAAAATTAAAAGTCGTCTCTGGTTTGTGCATCTAGGAAAAAGCACAGCTCATACAGGGTTCATGGAAACTGCCTGGGGTTTCAGAAATCTGCCCGTGTCCTCAACTGTGTCCCCTTGGAAGGTAAGTTACTAAAATCTCCGGTGGCCTATTTTTATCCTTTAATCTTTACGAGGCTGTATATCTGTGTGCGCAAGTGCACTCTGATGTGTGTGGGGTTTCATGCATGTGAGTGCAGGTGCCCGCAGAGGCCAGAGGAGTCCCCGGAGCTGAACTTACAAGCGGATGTGACCTGCCCGATATAGGTGCTGGGAACCGAACTCTGGTCCTCTGCAGTGATAGCACAGGCTCCTAACCACTGAGCCACATCTCCAGCCCTGGCATTAATGCTTAATAATGTCTGAGTTTTGTGACGGTCTTGAAAAGTCTTGGCTCCTACAGAGCTGACTCGTCTAGACAGGCATATCACAGACTTGCCTCAGGAATTCAGGGGACCTAGCTAGAACTGTGAGGCGTCCACCCAAAAGAGACCCCGGAGGGGTGTCTGATAATCCCCAATGGCCACACTGAATAGAGAGCTCTCCTACTGGAGACCTATGGGCAGGGTAGCCGAGGCTCACTGGGCCTCAAACGGTTTCACTGGTGACTGGGTTAGTACAATATGGGTTCTGTAGCCAAAGTAGCTCCTGTTCAAATGCTGCCTTTACCACTTCCTAGCAGTGTGACTTTGGGCAAGTAACCTTACCTCTCTGAGCCTCCATTTTCTGATCTGTAAAATGGAAATTATTCCAGTGCCTCCTAGATGGGGAGACTCTGTGGTTAAGCGCGCTGTTCTTGGCGAATGGCCCGGAGCCCACGGCACACTATCAGCTACGTTTCCTGGTATTCTTACCAGGTTTGCCATGGAGTCAGAGGAAGTGGCTCTACCAGAGCACACGACAGACGTGACTATTCCTACGGAAGCTTCCGGTCTCTGCTCCCCTGCCTCCCTAGGGTTGAGTGAGGCCACAGGACTAAGTCTGAACTACATACAAGCTGAACACAGAGGTGGCCTGTCCCCTCTACGACGAAGCGTTCTATGCTTAGCATGAGACTCGGTAGACGTTTCCAGACTCCTAGCGTGGTGACTGCTGTATCAGAGCTAGGAGCAGCTGCTTTGTCACCACATGTCTCTAGGTGACTATGAGTGGTTCCCATACACGAGGGATGTGTCGCGTGACATGAAACCACCAAGGCACGTACAGACTCTTCCCTCGCCATGGTAGGTGTCTTCTTTAGGGTCTTACTGTTGTGAACAGACACCGTGATCAAAGCAAGTCTTATAAATGACAACATTTAATGGGGCCTGGCTTACAGGTTCAGAGGGTCAGTCCACTGTCATCAAGGCAGAAGCATGGCAGCATCCAGGCAGGCATGGTGCAGGAGGAGCTGAGGGGTCTACATCTTCATCTGAAGGAAGTCAGGGACAGACTATGCATGCTTAGGATCAGGAGGAAGATCTCCAAGCCCATCCCCACAGTAATATACTTCCTCCAGCAAGGCCACACCCACTCCAGCAAGGCCACACCCACTCCAACAAGGCCACACCCTCTAACAGTGCTACTCCCTGGGACAAGCATATACAAACCATCACAGTATGATACAGTCTGTAGGAAGGACAGCTGGCTTGACTATAGCCCTTACTGCCATGTCCCCTTACACACGCCACCCAGAAGTCCCCCTTCTCCCCCGAGAGCCACCTGAGAGCACCAGGAAATGAGGACTTCTGGAAGGGTCGTAGTCCACCCTACCCAACCTGACAAAAATCAGTTAAGTGTTACACCACACCAGAATTAAACAAGCCCATTTCAGCCATCTTAATCTGGAACCGGTAATGCTCCTGCCTCTGCCTACACAGGGTCAGGGTCACGTGAGTATGCTGTCCCATCGGCCCTCTCCTTCTTGGGTAGTCAGCTGAAGCCCTCTTTAACCTTTGACCTCTGCTCCTCAAATATATTTGTCCACCCTGCAAATACCTGAATTCGTATTTATGGGCGCTTTGCAGGGTCCTGGGGCTAAGCAACAAAACAATAGAGGTACTTTTGTTCTCCCGAACAAAGTGATTGGGAGCCATGGTTTCGGACTAGCTTTCTAGGACAAAGCAGGCTGGACCACACCAAGATGGAGTCCCTCATGCCACGTACCATGGAATCAAGTGGACACTGTCATATCCCTCGTGGGCCACTGACTCCCAAAACAAGAGCTTCCTGTAACCACGGTGAGCAAGTCCAGTCACCCTAGTCAGATTTGACAAGGAAGCTTTTCTGCTGTGACTCTCACAGAAGAATCGGTCAGTGTGACCAGACATGGGCCAGCCCACTGCGTCCCCATCTCTCTGTTCCTTGTCACTGTCTCACGATAACAAGCAGCTATCAGCACGATAGCCAGCTATCCTCTCATGCCCTGTGGCCCACGCGCGCCCCAAGGTGACACTGTTCTGTTTTGTGGATTAACGTGTGTCATGTTTTAATGTGACTTATTTATTTTCATTTACATGTACTGGTGTGCTTTGCCGGCGTGGATTATCTGTCTCGGGGTGTCAGATCCCCCGAGGCTGGAGTCACAGGCAGTTGTGAGCTGCCGTATAGGTGCCCGGAACTGCACCTCAAACTCGGAGCCACGTCTCCAGCCCCTGTGGTATCACGTGTCATTTGATTCTAGATTCACAAATAAAAGCCAATCAGATGCGTCACCAAAGACAATGAAATACGGGGCAAGGCGGAGAAGTGGGGCTGGTATAATAGAACCCTCCTGGCTAGTCCTGGAGCTGCAGGCCAGGCCACCAGCCTCAGTTTGCTGATCTGTGATTTGGGGAGAACAATAGTCATTGTTACCTCTGCTTTTCCAGGCTATTTTGTAACTAAAGTGGGATTGAGCAGAGTAGGAAACACCAGCTGTAATGGGAAGAGACATCTTGAGGCCCTACTCAAGTTTCTGTCTAGTCTGGGTTAACCTAGAGAATCGGCTCAGAGGACCCCACCCCCTCCATCTCCCTCAGGGCTCCTGCACAGCACCCAGCTTCTCAATCTCCTTGTCTCTCTCTGAATTCCCATATTCTGCAGCCAACGCTGACAGCCAGGCCCCCTGAGGTCTCCTCAGGAAGTTCTTCCTTAAGTCTTCCTTACAGTCCTCGCCCAGGGGACTCCATTAACACCTGGCCTCAGTATTGACCTGAGATCAAAAGCACAATGAAATCTATCTAGCCTTGTCCACAAACCAATTAAATTAAGACGCCCTATGCTATGGTTCCTTGGGAGAAGGGGCGGGGCTTAGAGTAGGGGCGGGGCTTGGAGTAGGGCGGGGCGGGGCTTGGAGGGGAGGGGAGGGGCTCTCCTTGCTTTCTCTGGTCTTCACTACCTGTTAGCAGCATCTTACAGACTCAGAGTTTCCTACTCACAAATAGAGCCTGGTTTGATCAAGGCCCCACTGCTGGTTTTCCTAATGCTCTGAGTGACGCTGGAAGGCACTACCTCTGTACCTCATGGGAGAAATTAAAACTCCATTATCATCACTGCCTGCAATCAGGCCGGCAAGATGGATAAAGGTGCCCATGGCCAAGCCTGACGGCCCAAGTTCAAACCCAGGACTTCCACGGTGGAAGAAGAGAACCGAGTCCTGCAGCTGGTGTCTGACCTTCACACCCACCCTGAAGCACACGCTAGCACGCACGCATGGATTACGTGCACGGATGTACAACTACACACATGCACACAATATATCCATGAATGCAAAAAATTCCAAACACACGCCTCTGCCTGTCGTATGAACAGGGATTCTCAAGGTGCAACACATGACGGCGGGAGTGGAGTATGAAGCAGAGGGCCAAGCAGAGGGCTGAAGGAGGACTCAGTTTCCCCATTTACAGACAGACACTACGGAGCATGTGGGGCTGTGAATGAGAGCAGCCAGCAAGTCACAGGTGTATGTGAAAGGATGGGACTTATCCTTCATTCATTCATCCACTCACTCATTCATTCATAAATCTTCATGGGGAACTCCCTGGGTTGGACAGAGCTGGTCCCTCTGCCCTTCAAAAGCTCACGGTTCATAGAAAGTGGCAACACACAAAGTACTTCTGCCAAGGTGACTAGTGCCAGGAAGAGAGGGCTCAGAGGGCAGAGCAGGAGACCCCGTGCGCAGTCACTGGACAGAGGCGGCCTCTATGCTGGCACACAGAGGGATTAAGAGAAGAGGTGGGAGTGGGTGGGGCGGCAGGGGCGGGGTGTGGAGCAGCGCTGTCGGTGGATGGAAGACGTCATGCGTCTCCTTCACAACGTCTGTCCCCATCCTTGCAATCACAATCTACCCCCGAGGGCCCACTTTGGTTGCTCAGTAGAAGAAGCGGAAAAGTCCATTTCTGAATTCATTCTGAAGAGTCAGAGAACGCCGCGGACTATGGGGAGAAGTCTTGAACCACAAAGCAGAACCGGAGGACTTTAACTCCTGCCCTCTCCTCTGATGGTAACGGGTGTTCCCAGGAAGGTGGGCAGGCTGCTCTGTGGGAAGCAACTGTGCACACACAGACGCTTACTCGGACTAGAGAAACGGAGGCTCACGGCGCTGAGCTGGGTGTCCAGGGGCTGCCTAGAGATGGTTCCGTGGCTAAGAGCACTGGCTGCCCTAGCAGAGGACTCGGACTCTATGCCCGGCACCCACGTGGCAGCTCGCAACTGTCTGGAACTCTGGTCCCAGGGGCTCCAACACCCTTTTCAGCCTCTACAGGCTCCAGGCAAGAAAGCAAGGCACAAACCCACATGCAAGGCAAAACACATTTTAAAAAATCTAAAACGGCCGGGCATGGGTGGTGCACGCCTTTAATCCCAGCACTTGGGAGGCAGAGGCAGGCGGATTTCTGAGTTCGAGGCCAGCCTGGTCTATAGAGTGAGTTCCAGGACAGTCGGGTCTACACAGAGAAACCGTGTCTCGGAAAAGAAAAAAATCTAAAACGATCCTTAAGAGGGAAGTCCATCTAAGAAATAATAAGAACTCTCAAACCCTTCCCTCACGCCATAGACCCAGCTAAACTGAGCCACACCACAGGCGCAGACAGAAAAGGGGACAAGGGTTTGACTACAAAGGGTTAATACAACGAAACTTGTGCGAGTGTCAAAGGTCACAGTTTATGAGAACACACCAGTACAGCTTGTGAAGGTCCAACGCCCGTCATGTTGAAGTCCTGGTCAGGCATTTCCCACCATGCACTGGGGAGAGCAAAGCCCTGCTCAGATGTTCTGAACTCGAAGCTCCTCCCCAGCCATGCCCAGCCAGAGCTCTCCACACTTGTCACACACTGCTCCACTGCCAGCCAGCCCTCTGCGGTCCACCAAGCTCTAATCCAGCTCCCGGACAGGCCAGGGCGTTCTAGTCCCCCTGCCCCATACCTGGCAAACTCCATCCCTCTAAATGTGCCTCAAGCATCACCTCCTTGAGGGGACACCCAAGGTGCCGAGCACTGTAGCCGGGATCACAGATTTGCTGAGCCCAGCTGGGGGAGCGA
Organism: Apodemus sylvaticus; assembly: GCF_947179515.1. Classification (NCBI taxonomy): domain Eukaryota; kingdom Metazoa; phylum Chordata; class Mammalia; order Rodentia; family Muridae; genus Apodemus; species Apodemus sylvaticus. Next base: position 47,137,148 of record NC_067493.1, on the reverse strand, counting down.
CCGATGCTGCCCCATGCCTCAGTGTCTAAGAACACAGCGCTAAGCTGCATCTCAGAACCAGGTGGTCTTAGGGCTGGCCGGACAGATGGAGGGAAGACACTGGGCAGCCGAGCACGCTGACCTGAGGTTGATTCCCAACACACACACACACACACACACACACACCAAAGATAATAAAAGTTAAAGTAGGGGCAGAAGGCTTAGCTCAGGGGTTCAGAATACCTACTGCTCGTGTAGAGTTCCTGGGCCCGGTTCCCAGCCCCCGTACTCACAACCACTTGCAACTCTACACCCAGGAGACCTGACGCTCTTCTGTGTCCCCCGGAACTTGCACTTGTGCAAGCACAGTTAATTTTTTTTTAAAAAATAAAAGAAATCTTGAAAGTATGGCTGTCCCCAATCTGCAAAAACCACCGCGTGGAACAGAGGCAGGGGGCTACTGCGCAGCCGCAGTCCACGCACTTCCTCCACGCAGCTTCTTTTAACCTTCAGAGGTGGTAAGATGCCCCGTGGGGACTCAGAAGAGAAGAAGATCAGACCACGTGTGCTCCGGACCATCCTGGGGGCCTTGAGACCCCCACCTCCATGTGCGAGAGTCTATCCCTCTCCCAGCACACAGAGCAATTCCAGAGGTGTCCGGGCACACCGCCTTCCGGAGCTCTCTCAGGCTCTGGTTTTCCAAGGCAGAAATAAAAAGTCGGTTCTGGGCATGGCCGCTGCAGCCAGCATAGATCTCTGCACAGTAAGGGCCTCCCCTCATCTGGGACAGCCCGAGCTCCTTTGCCATCCGAGGCAAGGACAGTTCTGGATTCTCACATTCCCTTCCCGTCCCAGGCGCCTTCAGCCTTTCTGAGTAATTATCCATACCTGCTCAACGACTGGGGGTGGGCTGGGGAGACCCTCACATCGGCCACTGACCTCGGCTGCCCCCCCAGCCAAGTCCACAGCAAACGCTATGCTTACTGCGTGGATGGAGGACGGTCCCTCCCAAGCTTTTTGGTTTGTTTTGACACAGGGTCTCATGTAGCCCAGGCTGGCCTCAAATGCTCTATGTAGTCAAGAGTGACCCTGAACTTCTGATTTCCTGAAGAATTCTGGCATGTCAGAGTGCTGAGGTTTTAGGTATGTACTATTACCATAACTGTGTGAACCTGGGGCTCGAACCCATGATCTTACACTTGTTAGACAAGCCCTCCACCAAGCAAGCCACCTCTCTGGTCCCCGTATTTGGTTCTTCTTAAGCCATCTTTGGAAAGCAAAGACAGGGACACCCAGAGGCATGGCTGGAACTCTCCGAAATGGAAACAGGGGAACCCTGGAGCCTGCCTCTGTCGGAGGCCTCAGTAGGTGGAAGGTTCCCATCTCCTCAAAGCTGGTTTCTCATCAGGGAAACGGGTATACCACAGGGTTGCCTCTGCAGGGCCCAGTCAGGTGACCCGGCTGAGGTTCCTCAAGACTGGGCAGAGCCTTAGGACACAAAACATATTCTGCCCAACATGGCATCAGCCAGCTTCTGCACGGCCAGGGACCCTGTTAGGGGACCTCTCCACCTCACCGCGCCCTGCTGATCGGAATCTGCATTATAAGGCTATCCCAGTGCCGGATGGCACTGGAGTGCAGTCAAGCTGAGATGGGCAGTAGGCAGGGCGGGGCCAGAATAGAGCCATCAAGGTGCCTCCAAGGCCCTGCGGACAATGCATCCTAATCCAGCTGCCAACCAAGGCCAATGGATGGCCCAGCAGTGACATGGCAGCAAGGTTCAGAGAATCTCAAGCCACTGGGTACTTCGGGCTTCCAGACCCCAGCACCTACCTGCCTCACCCGGGAACTTTCTAGAGAGGCACACGCCCAGCTTCCAAATGAAGGGCAGGACAAGGGCGCGTGCGCAAGAAGCCGGGCCAGGCCCAGGGGAGCTCAGAGACATTACGCTGGTCAAGTCGGTTTCCACACTCCCCTCTCTTTCCCCCAAATCCTGGAACAGGGATTTTTAGTCAGGAATCCGGGGCGCGTCCCTCAGTCCTCTGACCATGTGGGTCCCCGAATGCCCTCCTCGCCCAGCCCCACCCCACCCCCATCCCGATAAACAGGGCGAGGATTTCACACACTAGATCCCACCCCCCCAGCCCCGATTGTCATTTCGGGATTTGCACTGTTTTAATGAACGCCAAAACTGTTTTCTCAGTTGATAGACTCTGACAGGACCAACAATCGCAGATTAGAGAGAAACTTCTTGCTTTTCAACAAAGGTTAATAAATAGTGACAGCATTAAGTCTAGTCTGATTAACTATGCTGAGAGATATTATTGCTGTTTGCAACGCAAAATCATTATTGGATTAAGCACAGCATATAAAAATGAAATGTGAGTTTTAATCTCGCACGGGGAGCGCGGGCTGCTCCCGTGGAGGCGGGGTGGCACGTGAAGGCCTGTATTAATTTTTAAGTCGCTCTGGTGAAGGGATATTACATGTCATTTTTTCTGGTCTGGGTTTGGCCAGGGGAGAGGAGGCCCCTTAGATATGGAAAGGCAGAAAGAGTAAGCAGCCCCTTGGGCTGAATTGTATCAGAAAGGAACCTGGGGTCAGAGTCACGCAGGACTGAGAGACCACAGGTAAGGGCCCGCCTGGCTCTCGGGGTGCCTGGGAAAAGACCAGGCCAGAGTCAGAAGCCGGAAGTGGCTGATGCACCAACATGTCCTGAGGGAAGATGACAGAGGAGGGGGGACACAGAGCTGGACCTGGTGGAGCACCAACTGGGACCAGAGTAAAGGAAGAGACTAGACTCAAGTCCTGAGCTCCCGTCCGCCCCACTCCAAGCCTGTCTCCACTGTGACTGGAGATCTGCTACGGGATCCTGGAGCCTGGAGCACTGTGCCCTTCCAGAAATCGAGGAAGGTCCCATGGCCACCTGAGAGCCCAGAGGGTCCAGGAGCCAAGATCCCAAAGATCCCAAAGATACCGGAGACAGGACAACCAGGGCACGGGTGTGTGCAGTCACAGCAGAAGTAGGTGCCCCACGCCCACGCACTCCACCTCCCACATACAGCGGTGTGAGGGTTGATGGTGACATTTTCAAACACTTCTTTTTTGAAACAACTCTTCAGAGGATGTCACTCTGCAGAAGACTGGCGGGTGAAGGGGAGGAGGGAAGCGCCTGTTCCTTCTATGTTGCTTCTGAGGGGCTGATGGGCACACAGGGCAGCGTTCTCCACAGAGAGATGTCCCAGGCAGGAGCTGGAGGCTGAGCCCGCGAAGGAGTTTGCAGACCCAGGAACTGAAGCCGGAGGGTGGGACCTTGACAAGGAGAAGCTCAAGGTGACAGCTAAGGCCACCGATGGCATTCTCAGTGCCAGGAGGGGGACAGCCAGATCTGCTGCCTACTGGGAGGCGGCCCTGTTGAGGCGGTACCCAGCCAGCACCATGTAAATCAGGGGTGATTGTGATGTACCTGGGAGGATGCAGGAAGAACACAACCTCAAGGCCATCCTTGGCTACACAGCAAGCTCGGGTCTAGCCTGGGCTACATCAGAACCTATGTTTTTATTTAAAAAAAAAAATGATGGTGACTAAATGGAGCAGAAATGGGCTCTGGACTTGAGAAACTCGAGTCAGCAGAGCCCGGTTTGGGGCTGAACAGGTAACCGTGGGCTTGCTGCCGGTGTCCTGGTGGGTCTGCTTTCGTTCTGTGGCGAGGTTGAAGCCAACCCTCCAGCGGCTCTGGGGATTCCTGTCCCCTCACTTTGACATCCTGTGAAAGTTCTTGGCACTCACCTCAGGATCAAAAGTCTAGAAGTAGCACTGCCTGCCAGGCCCCGACCTTCCCGCTCCACAGCACGGGCAGCTGTGGAGGCCCTCGTGGTCCTGGAGGCTTCTGGCTTTGCCCGGGTTGAGGCCCAGCTCAGGGGACAACAAAATGTAGCTTCAGATGACAGCCCTGCCCTGCCCTGCCCATTAGTTGGGAGCCCTGGGAGCATCAGTGTGGCCCCGGTGTCACGGAAGAGACCGGAAAGCCAGGCCCTGGGTCAGGTGAGGGCCCTGAAAGCCAGGACAGGACAGAGGGGCTTGGCTGGCGTTTGGCCACATTCAGAGGGACCGCGAAATGGGAACAGGGCTGTGGTTTCCATGGCACACTGGGCTGTCCCTCAGCACCTTGTGGCTGCTGCCCGATGTCACCTGAGCTTGCCCACCGACCGTTTCACATGGGTGGCTGACCCAACATAGTTCCACAATGTGGTTACTTCCTTCTCCCTGACCCCAGCCGTCCCCATCCCTGTCCTCTGTCCTGTCCCCAGTGGACAGCCACTGTCCTCACGCAACTCCTGAGACTCTGACTCTGTCCATAAAGTCCTGATGCAATACCGTGTCTTCCGCACCACCCCTTTCGGTCACGCGTTGTCAGAGGTGAAGTCAAACGCCTCCTCCGAGAAGCCTTCTAGGATTGCCCGAGACTCGAGCCCTCCCCTTTGGTGCCCCATAAACTGTATCGCCCATTGGCTAGCAGTTAAACCTCCTCACTGGGGTTGCAGTGAAGCTTGGTGGTGGACCTTTTCCTAGCATGGGAGGGGCCTCCCCCATGCCCCGCACCACAGACACAAAGCTCTTGGGATGAGTCACGGCAGCAGTCAGAATGCCTGTCATTTGCCAGGAGATGGGCCTTTCTGTCCACAGCACGCTCCACGGGCGCAAGTACTCACTCGCCCGCGATGCCAACCAGGAAACTGAGTCACAGGGAGGCAAAGCCATTGATTGGCATACAGTCCCCTCGGGGGAGAAGGAGACAAGGGCGGGTTTCTGTTGGCTCCAGAGTCCTCCCTCCCTGTGAGGGAGGTATTAAGGAAGCCACGCCCTCCTGCACAGCTCTGACCAGCTGGGAGAGGGAAGCTCCCTGTCCCCTCCAGCCCGGTCCTGAATCTCAAACCATCCTCTCTGCTGAGTCACCTCCTCCTCAGCCCTCAAGGAGAGAGAGAAATCAATTCCCATCGCCTGTCAATTCAAAGGAACTGGCAAGGGGCCCCCAAGGCCACGGCCTTCGATCAGGAACCCCAGAGCCCACCTTATTGTCCTTAAGACAACATTTCCTTTAAATCACCCCCAATATTCCAGAGGTGCTGGACGGAAAGAAGGGGGGAGCAGGAGGGTGGAGTTGGGCCACACCTCTTGGCACCTGAACCCTTCCCCCTCCCCCTTCCCCCCCCCCCCCCGTGTGGCCCTGAGGCTATTTAGGGACAGCTCTGAACCACTGGGCTGACCAGTCAAGGACAGACACTGGCAGGGGAGAAAGGTCACAGGATGCCATGGTACCAACCAGGCCCGGAGGGACAAGTGCTGTGAACAGACCCGCCATGCTAGCCCCCTCTCACGCTGTCCCTCTACTGCAGGTGCGACATTCTCCGAGGGCTGTGGCACGCTACGATCTCAAAGATCCCTACCAGGAGACCCACGATTCAGAGCAGGGGCCAGCCTGGGATGGGGGCCAGTTGGGTGGGACTGGAATTAGAATAGCCCGCAACCACGCTGGGAGCCCACAGACACTGTGTTCAGTTCCTCCCTTAAACAGAAAGGTGAACGTTACAGATGAGGAAAGAGAGGTTCAGAGAGGTTAAGAAACTTGCCTCACATCACACAGCCTGAAGGGCAAAGAGACAGCATTTGAACTTGGGAAAGCTGGTGTGAATGATCCACACCAGCACTGGGGACCTATCTGTAAATGAGGGGCTCACGGATCTTTCTTTAGGACCCCTCGAGCCGAGCGTCCCCAGAGTCACTAGAGACTCCTTCCCAAGCTCCAGCCATTGACTCATTAGGAACTCATTAGGAACCTTCTGCATGTTTAACCGTGGGGTTGGGGACAAATGAGAAGCGCTGGCTTCTCTGTCAGAGATCCTGGCCTCTGCGGCAGGGGCACCAGGCAGCCAGGGCACAGCGGAACTAGGTGCCAGGTATGGAATAAGACCTTCTGTGTTGGACATAACCCTGTGACCATCAGTCACCTAGGCCACGCCCCAAGCCCCTGGTATTCTGGCTGGACTCCACCCCCACAGTTACCTGGCTATAACCAGGTATGCCCCGCCCCACGGTTACCTGGTAACAGCCAGGTAGCCTGGGCCACTATAAACGGGGCTGCGTGGCCCTGCTGGCTCCGGCCCACGCCCTCTGGTCCTCATCTGTTATTCCCCCTAGTCTCTTGCCCCCCTGCTCTCCCTCTCTCCCCATTCTCTCCCCCTCTTTCCACGTGGCCATGACCCGCACCTGAACGGCCCACACTTAATGTGCCCATTAAAGGCTAAAGATACAGCTGCGAGCAAGGGCTAGGCATCCGCCGGGCCGGGCAGGGCGGGACAGGGCGGGGCAGGACGGGGGCAGAGGTGATCAGAACCACTCACTGCCTGGGCAGAGGGTCCCTGCAGTGTGACAACCGTGTTGCTCCTTTACTGCAGCTCCCAGGTCACCTCAGCCAGTAACAACGCTTATCTGTACCCGGTGGGCTCCCCCGACCCCCAGTGCCTCTTCCACAGAGCCACAGGAGTCGCATCATGATGGCGGAGCGCAGCCGCGGGTCTCCCTCCCCGGGACGCAGTCTGTTCCAGAGAAACCCACGGGGGTTCGATGCCCTGAACCAGTTCTCTGTCTCTGACACAGGTCCCCCTGCACCCAACAGCACCCGGAAGAACTCTCGAGATGAGGGAAGGCCCTGCTGGGGGCCGTGACTGTGTCTCACCCCCTGCCTCTAACCCACCCCTCCCCTGGAAGGTCTTGGAGGTTCACGACGTCCCTAGCATGAGTCTCTGTTTCCGGCCATCACACCTGCAGTTTGGTGACCATCCCTCAGGAAGCTTCTAGCACGCATAGCCTGCAGCCTGCAGGGTGGAAGAGAGAGGACACAGCCTCCCATCATACCCCTGTTCAAGAAAGCTGCCAGGCTGGGTCTGAACCCAGCACCTCCCTTGGCCACAGTGACGCTCAGGACACTGCCCACCCAGCCACCCAGCCTGGCCTTCTGTTAGGGAAATGCTTGGGTCTGCCCTAGGTAGGGTGAAGGTCCTCCCGATCCCAGGGAAGAGGCTCCGCCCACAAGCCGCTCAGATGGGAGAGCGCCCCCTGCAGGCAGGACACCGGAACAGGTACCTGTGGCCACTGTGAGTAAAGCTCTTGTCAGGACCGCTCTTCAGATTGTCTCAATACCTTCATTACACCGGCAAGGGCCACTTCCTCGAAGAGGAGGAGACAACACAGGCATGTTAGAACGCCTCACTTCCTATGCCAGCCTCCAGGTTAAATGGGTAAAGCGGAGTGGATAAGACTCCTGCAAGAGCTGTCCTCTGGCCTCTACATATGTGCTGTGACGAGCACATGCCTGGACAGCACACATCATCATCATCATCATCATCATCATTATTATTTTGGTTTTTCAAGATAAGATTTCTCTGTGTAGCCCTAGGCTGCCCTGGAACTTGCTCTGTAGACGAGGTTAGCCTCAAACTCAGAGATCTGCTGGCCTCTGCTCCTATAATTATTATTATTATATATTACTATTATTATATTATTATTATTATTATTATTTTGGTTTTTTGAGATAGGATTTCTCTGTGTAGCTCTGGCTGCCCTGGAACTCACTCTGTAGACCAGGCTGGCCTCGAACTCTGAGATCCACTGGTCTCTGCCCCCTGAGTGCTGGGATTAAAGGGGCTGGCAACCACACCCGGATTACGCACCTAATTTTTAAACAGGAAGAAATAAATGTAAGTAGCTAGAAGAGGCCAGAGAGATTAAGTAGCTGGCTCAAGGTCGTCCAGCAACTAGAGAAAGCCGACTCCCACAGCGACCGAAGACAGGGTTCAGGGCTCCGGGGAGTATCCCTGAATACCTTCTCCACACACTGCAGGTCTGAGCACCCTCCCGGACAAGCCCAGTGCTCACCCCTGAGCAGCTCGCAGCGGATGAAGAGCAGCTTAGCTCTGGGTTTAATATGCTGCCAGGCTCCGGGGCAACACCACACCACCCTTGCCCCTGACGTCTGCACCAGCACTCACATGTCACTCACTCTACTGAGGGCACATGCCAATTTGGGTGGTCGCAGCCGCCACAAGCCTGAACAGGCTGGACCAACGCTGGGCGAGTGCTGCCAGGGCTGCCTGTCAGACGCTCCTGCCCGGGGCGGCTTCAGCCAAGTCTGTACCTACTGTGCCAATTCACTGAAGAGAGGAGAGCAGAGTAGCCCACCCGCAGGGGCACCATGCTGCGACCCCATACCGTGTCACCCAACACGGGCGGAGCCTCAGAGAAGCAACCTCCACACACGGGGATTAACAATGGAAGCTGCGAGCACTTGCAGGCTGGGGATGTTTTAATCTGCATTCCGCTGTTCCAGAAATAACAACAATAGTGTGTGCTCTGTAACCTTTTATGTAAAATGAGAAGACACCCTCGCGAGAAGCCATCAGCGAGAAGCGGGCATGGTTAATAATGCGTCCCGGCTGGTGAGGAAACTGAGGCACGGAGAGAATGGCCTGGCTAGGATCACACACGGCTAGGACACAGAACCCACACCACCTGGCACACAGACCTGTACTGACTGATCAAGAAAGACTTTCTCAGTAACAAACGAAGAACAGCCACCCCCTCCAACCTGTCCCAACTCCATTTTACAGCCATGGCAAGGGGATTCAGAGACGCCAACCAATATACTCAAGGACACACAGCATCTGAAGCCCTACTCTGGACATACATACATTCTATACAGACTAGGTCCACTGTATATTGTGAGGTTGCCTGACTTCCGGTTTGTGACATGTCCTGTGGTAGGTGGACCCATGCTCCTAGCAGGGGAGAGGCTTCCCTGGCTAGGAGCAACTGGATAGCTACTAGGTTCCCTTAAAAGTAGACAGAGAAGCCTGGTATCCCAAAGAACACAGAGCCGCCTGAGGGTGGAGACACCTTCCTTGAAGGAGGTAGGGAAGTCTGGGGACAGGGCAGCACTTGTCACCTGCGGGCTACAAAGCCCACAATACCCCAGACAGCAAACATATCTAACTAACCCTTCGCAGCAGGGCCGGGTGGAGTAGCCCCAGCCCCAGCCTTGGAATGGGATCTGGGGCCAGCTGCGTGCCTGCTCCCCCAGCCTGCACCGGCTCTCCAGGGCCAGGTCCACGGCAGCCCTGCTCTGGCAGGAGCAAGAGTACCACATGCACACACACATGCAGCTCACGTGTGTCTAACATGAGCCATCACTCATGCAGAACGCTCGCAACGCTGCACACCCACACGGCGCACTGTCCACCCGTGTTCAAATGCACCGATATACACGGACAGTGGTGTAGGCTCACATACACATCCACTCGCTGCCACACACACCTATAACCAACCACAGGGACCCACAACCATGGACTCCTGTCTCCCCAAGACCATCCTGGGTGCAGAGTGCAGACCTGTAATCAGCCACACCCATGGCCACCTCCTGAAGACAGGTAAAGACCCAGGAAGCCACAACTCCTGAACACACACACACACCACAGACAGAGATTCCCACCTGATCTCACACGCTGCTGGCTCTTAAAACCATGACAAGAGGAAAGAAAGCTTTAAAGCCACACATTCCCCCACATGGACCACAGGACAGACAGACAGACAGACAGACAGACCCCAGAACATGGTCTGGAATCCTGGCATCCCACATCTTCCTGCACTCACCCTGGGCAGCTCCGTCCTCTCCAGGGCCACCCATGCAGCAATGCCCAGTGACAGCAGGGCTGGGCGGCGTGACGAGGGGGAGCCGAGAGAGGGCCTCCGGCAGCCTCAGCACGAGCAAAGAATGTGCAAAAATAAACGCGAAAGGCTGCCGGCGGCCCTTCCCACAGGACTCGGGCTGACGCAGGTTCTGCTCCGCAACAAACATCTTCCTTCTAATTTTAAAGACAGTGGCATTACCTCCCGGGCTCTCGAGGCGGCTAGATGCCATCTCGCCCCCTGAGCCGACCGCCAGCAGGGCTGGGCGTTGAAGGGGACAGAGAAGTGCTCTGTCTTAGGCTCCAGCCCTCATACCCACTGGTCACTTGAATCTAAACGACACTGTTCCTGCAGGCTCCCCTAAGGTGGTCAAGGGGATCAGGAGCCCCGGATTTATAAAGATACCCCAACTTCTCCTCAAGGTTGTATCTCAGTGATTTGGATCCTGGTGGCCCCAAGTCTGCTTTCGACATAAGCACCACACATAGTAGCTTTTGAGTGGCTGGATCTCCTGACGGTGGGGGCAGGATGTGAAGTGGGGATCCATTACCCACCCCACATAGCCTCTTGCCTGCACCCCATCTTACCCCACGCCTCCCTGCAGGGCCTAATCTGGACCCGGCAAAGGCTCGGATGAGAAGGAAGATCACACAGATAGCAGAGTAGCCTATGGGCATGGGACCCGAGGCCAAGACCCCAAAATGCTAGCTTTGCTGGAGCTTTGCTCCAATCCTGGGGGGACCCGGACCCCCTGGGCTGTGACTCTGCCACCTGCTTTATCCGCCTCCTCCCACTGAAACATACTTGGCCACCTCTGAGCCTCCGTGATACTCTGCACCCCGGCTGGGGGACCCAGGGTCCCGTGTCCAGCAGGTAGCCTGGCTCCCACCTGCACTGAGGCCTACCAGGCTGCTGCCCCCACGTAGGCAGCTGGCTTCCAGGCTGGCCAGGCACCTACCCACAGATCCCCAGCCTCCCGCCTCCTGGCTTAAGCCAGCTGCGTCTAGAGCTGCCCAGTCCTTGGTCTGTCGGATCCTGGATGCCCCAAGGGCTGTGAGCAGACTGCGGCGAACTGCTAGAGCCAGGTAGTTGGATGGTGGATTGATAAATAAATGATCTGAGCTCCCACGGCCTGAGCTTAGGGTCACCCTTCCACAGAGGCCAGACCTTCCTCAAGGGAGGAAGGCGACACAGCATCTTGGCTTTTCCCTGCTCTGCCAAGGGCTACCAAGTCAGACCTCTACACACCTAGAAGAAAACAAGGGGGCGTCAGAGACTGTCTCTCTGAGACTGCAGCAGCGCTCTGGGGACCCTCTGGGGACTCTCATTCTCCAGGTTCAGGACTCTGGACGTAGGCCTGGCCCGCAGCATTAGCTCCTCCCAGCCCTTGCTGCCCTCTGTGGTGTGAGTGCATCCTGCTAAAAGGTCAACCACGGGTCACCGTGGCTGTGCCTTAAGGCATGCGCAGCTCCTTGAAGTTGACTGACCGGACCCCCAACTCTGAGTCCAAACTACACAAGAAAGGGAGCCCTGTCAGCTCCGAGGTACACTCACCAGAACCCCAATGCACACTCGCCTGAACCCCAACAAGATGATGAAAATCCTTCACTGCTCCCCATGCAGGGCGCAGTTCCTGAGTGTGAAATAGCACCAACCCTGCATTTGCAGCGAGAGCAGCATGGGGCTCGGGTGGCTGCGTCCAGTCCTAGCCCTGACTGCCATCGAGTGAGGTGTCCCCTCCTCACACTGAGGCGGATAGCCTTCCCCACGATCCCAGTCACAGCAGCCTGTCTTACTGAGCAGCCCCCATGGAGCCTAGACGTGTGTATTCCTATTGGTTTTGGTTTTTTGGTTTTTTGGTTTTTGCTTTTTGGTTTGTTTTGTTTTTGCGCTGCCGTGGTTAATACGATTTCTAAGCTCCCGTCTGTTGGCACCCTGTGCTTGGCTCTTGGATTAGTTTGTTTTTAATAAATAAAGCCAAAAAGAGAGAGATCCAAGCGTCACTGTTTTTGTCTCTGGCGCCCCAGGCTAAGGTGAGGGGGGGAAGGCTGGGGAACAGTGTGGGAAGCGGGGGGGGGGGGGGGGGGGGGCGGGGGGCAGGAAAGTCAGCAAGAGGAAATGGGTAGTAATACAGCGGTGTATCTGAGACCCTTGGGCGCTTCCCAGGATAATGTGGGTCTTACCACACAGCCACCCCTGGGCTCTGGTGGCTCGAATAGCCGAAGGCCCCGCAGCACCTTCCTCTGACTCTGGCATGGAAGTCAAGACGGGCTCTGCGTGAGAAGACACAAGTGCCATGTGTACAAGAACCCGCTTTCCAGACTCTCAAACTGGCCTCCAGCACCACAAGCATAGACGCCACGGGGATGGTTGCCCACAGCAACAGTGGTGGGAGCTGGACAGCCAAGGCCGGAAGCTACAGAACGAGACTTGGGTTCATTCCTGGGCCCTATGGGGAGAGCCAGGTCCTGGGGACCTGCCACAATCTAATCATGGAGACTTGTTCCCTGTGAGTGTGGCGCACCGAGCAGTTCTTGTTCTCTCCACCAATGAGAGTTCAGTAGCCCTGAGGAGTTCACAGCAGGCGACCGCTCAGAAACCACTGCATTCATTCCAGGTCAGCCATGCCCCAGGCACTCCGACAGGGCCCCAGGTAGATCTTAGACACCACAGGAAGGAGGAGAGGGGACACTGGCTTGAGCCCCTCTCTGGCTCTCTCCGGCCCAGACTGGGGCCAGCACTCTGACCGAGCATGCCCTGGAGCACTCCAGTGCCCTGGAGTCCACTGGTCCAAAGTATCCCCAACTATGCCTTCAACATGTTGGGAGGGAGGCGGGTATGGTGGCGCCAGTCTTTAAACCCAGCACTTAGGAGGCAGAGGCAGGCAGATCCCTGTGAGTTCGAGGCCAGCCTGGTAACATAGTGAGTTTAAAAAAAAAAAAAAGCCCAAAAGATATTGGGAGGGTAGTGACCATGCCAAACAAAGCAGACAGAGGTCACAAACTTCCTGGGGCCACAGAGAATAGGCCACCCAGTGTGGACCATCAAACAGCATTCATTAGCAATGGTGAGTCAGATAGTGAGTGCCCCACGGGACAACCTGGGTGGAAGGTCCCAGGACACTCATTCACAAATGATGAAACAGATGTATAACAGCCAACACATTTATCTTTGCCTCCATTTCAAAGACCAGACCCCTGAGAGGGCCAGCCACTTGCCCGAGGACACCCAGCCGGTCACAGACCAGACTGGATCCTGACTGCCTGAGTTTGGTGAAACCACACAGCGAGTCAGGCATTCAACTGTGAGGATTGCCTGGGGGTGATCGGTACTGGGAGACAACGGGGCTCCATTGCTCTAGAGTCCATACAGATCAGAGAAACAACTTAGGGAGGAATTCCACAGCCCAGGAACGAAACACACACACCACAGGACCCCACCATTTGTCAATGCTTTAAAAGGTGGTGACATCAGGAGCCAGTCCCCGCTGTTACCAGAATATGGAGAAAAGGCATCTCAGACCCACCCATGTTCCCATCACCGCTCCTGGCTCAAAGGATGACCCTCACCTCCCTCCGGGTCCTCCTAGACTCCGACGGCTGTGCGTGTGCGTGACAGCACCAGGGGCCACGGCATGTTTTTCCCTCTTCCCAAAGCTCTGGGCCCTGATGATCTGGACACTGTTGCATGGTGACTCTGCTCACCACGCTTCCTCTGTGATGTGGAGAGAGGATCAAGACCTCCGTGGAGAAGCCGTCAGTGGTGATCCATCAGTGGCCAATACTTATCTAACCCAAGGCTGCCAAGGACACCCTTTCTCCGTAGAGCCCTTTCCCAGCTGGGGCCTGCAGGTACACCCCCCCACCCCCCACCCCCCGAGGGTGGCAGTCACAGGAAATAAAGTTTGCAAGCGGCTCAAGATGGACACAAAGGCCTGGTCAAGTTTCTACATCACAAGGAAGCGTCTGGCTTTCACGACATAAAAGTTCTATGGTCGCCGCCACTGGGGCAGTGGTCAATCCTCAGGTAAAAGTAAGGAAGACATCATCTCTCTGGAGGGGTCCCTCTGAGGCATAGGAGAGATGTGGACAGCTGGTCACTTTGCCACAATCTAATCATGGAGACTTGTTCCCTGTGAGCGCAGGCTTCTGTCGCGTAAGTTTCTAGCCCACGACCTGCTTGTTGCCCTTACAGAGCTAATGACTTCAGCGCTTAAACATTGGTGTTATTTTTATTTTCTCAAAGTGGGTTTTTTCCCCCACTACTTTTAGAAGTGGCAGACGAGGCCTGTCTATTATAAAATATTTGTTGCAAACACACGCGCGCGCGCTCACACCCCCCACCCCAAGGCTCACCACCCCACACACAGCACCCATCCGTGTAAAGATCTCAAGTCACGGTGTGATGGAGGGAGGGACGGGGAAGCTGAGACCTGCTCTGGCAAGCCGGGGATCTTGTCACCTTCCTGAGGCCCAGGTGGTTCCACTGCAGGGAGAGGGACTTAATGACACCACTGAAGGAAAGGTCACTTTTCTGATAGGGAAACTGAGGCACAAAGGCACCTAGGAAAGGGAGACATGGACTGCGATGTGCTCCTCATTTGGGTGATGGTTTTGACATCAGCTAGCTGGGTGTTCAAGGACAGTGGACTTCACCCTACCTGAGCCTGTTACATTGTCTATAAAAAGGGGTGGAAAAGGTCATCCTTGCAGAAGCCTAGAAGTTTCTGCTGTGGCTTTATCAGAAAAGGGCTCAGAGCAGACCTGCTGGCCCATCCTTGGCAAATCACTGGCTGGGGGTAAGGTTGAGTTTCTCAAACCAGTATCTGTCCCTGGGGCCAACCTTTTCTAAGTCCCACATTCTTTGTCCCAACAGTGATGTCCTAGGACACCTCTAGCCCTGGCAATAAGGTTAGGACCTGCGTGGGAGGGCCCACTGCCATCTCTAACTGGTTGAGACTGGGAAGGGTCGCACGAACTACCACCATTCAAGGGTTGGGGGAGGGGCACCCTCAGGCTCTGCAAGGTCCATCTAGTAACCTCTGGCCAATGCCCCACTACGGCACGTGGTTCATCTGTAGTTTTTCCTGCAGTTACAGCGTCGTTAATGCCACCCAGACAAACCCACGAAGCCCCCCCCCCCATCTCTGTCACCCTAGGAGAATCCCCAACAGCCTTTTTATCTGCCACCCAAATTCCATGGATGATACCCTCACCACAAATGTCTCCTGATGATGCCAAGGTTGGATTGAAGCGTGACCCCAGAAATTGACACTTTCTCAGAACCTGAGCTGTGGCCAGATCTAGGACCTTGGAAGGGTCAACAGATCAAGTGAAGATGTCCCACGGGGCTAGGGTGGCCCCACTCCCATGACTGTCTCCTTTCAAGTAGAAAGAGACAGCCGTCTGAAACTGATCGAGGGGCTGTGGGGAGGGCGGCCGAGCCAGGGTGGCCCAACGCCTGCAGTGTAGACTGTCACCTCCAGATCTGTGGGTGCACATGGTGGCTACGTCTAGCTCCGGCCTGCAGAACATGCCAGCAGCTCTTCTACACAGACCATGCAGAAGCTGGCAGCGACTATGGGGATCTCTAGAAGGTTCTTAGGACTGGGAAAAGCCCACAAGGGGGCTGTGTATTGCCTGAGGTGGCCCACCGCACCTCTCAATACCCCGACTGCATTTCTTCTCCCTAGACTTGGTTCCGACACTGGGGCCTTGACCTTGGCTGGCCTGGTGCTAACTGTTGGCTCCAGGCCTTCCTGGAAAGGAGCGTCTGAGTCAGCTTCTTTCCTGTCACCCTGAGGTGTGACTATTCCCCCCCAACATTAGCACAAAGGCCAAACGGGGTCAGCTGCCCCACCTAGGTCATTTTCTCTTTGCAGACTCTAGTCACCCCACAAGGTGACTATGCTCCTGTGGGGTGTGTGTGTGTGTGTGTGTGTGTGTGTGTGTGTGCACGCATGCACGCACGTATCTATGCATGTATGTTTGTATGTGTGCGTGACCTCAGGTGCCATCTTCCGGAACAGCACCCACCTCCTTTGAGACAGGGCCTCTCACTGGCCTAGAGTTCTCTGCTTCGGCTACCCTGGCTGGTCAAAGAGCCCCGGGGATTCTCAATACTCCAGCTTCCCAGGACGGGGTTTTCACACGTCTGCACCTCCCCATGTCCCGCTTCCTCCCTGGTGCTGGGGATTCGAACTCAGGTCTCACACATGCGTTCTCACTGAGCCACCTCGCCAGCCCTATAAACGCTTTCTTCTTTAACCAATCCATCTCTCCTCAGAAAGGAGGCTGCTGGGGGTGGAGAAGAGACAGCAGGTGCCCGAGGGCCACAGCCTGGTGATCTCTGCTCAGCTAGGATTGGCCTACCAAGCCTGGATCTGGGGCCACTGTACCAGCACAGGGCGGGGGGACCCCCAAGAACACATCGGAGCAAGATAAACTAAACAGCTGCTGTGTCCAATCCCAGGGAGCTGGGGCTAGGAGAGACCTTGTCTCTGCTTGAATAGCCCCAGTCCCTCCCCCTGCCTCAGTTTCTCCATCTATAAACAAGTATAACAACATCTAACAAATCACAGCAATGTCTTCCTGTGAGGGGAGGAGGGCAGGGCTGGGGCGCAAGGGCAGCAGCTCCCTCAGGACCGGGCAGGCCTGGAAGCCCAGGGCACCCTCTGCACAAGGATTTTGAACCTGGGGAGGTTTGAGTTCCCTTCTCATTAGGTAAAGGCCGTGTGTCTCCAGACAAGCCCCTAAGTACTCTGTTTTCATCTCTGTAACATGGTGGCATTGCCGCCAAGAACCCTTCGTCATCACATGGAAGCCTTGAGGGGCCTGGTGGTCCAAGCCTGTGACCCTAGCACTTAGGAGGTAGAGACAGGGCGCTCAGGAGTTTAAAGTCATCCTATGCTACCTAGTAAGTTCAAGGCTAGCCTGGGCTACCTGAGACCCTGTCCCTCTTCCTCCTCCCCCAGGAAAAGGAGTCATCCGGGTACCGAGCTTAATCCATGCTACATAATTCTTTATTCTCTTCCATGCTATTCACTAACTTTTTTAAATCTTTTTTTTTTTTAAAGCAATGATCAGAGTACTACAGTGTGTCCATAGCACAGGCTTTCCCAGATGTACCGTGGTCTAATCACAGGCTCATGTAGATACCATTGTCTAGGCAAGGGATCACATGGGCACAGTGCAGTCTAGCCAACAGATCGCATGGGTGCACCACTGTCTAACGGCTAGCTTATATGGGCACACTGTAATATAAGCATGGGCTCACATGTGCGTACCACAGTCTAGCCAAAAGCCCACAGGGACATACCACAGGCAGGTCACGGGCTAACATAGATTTACCGGAGTCTAACCGTCAGTTCGTAGGACCATACCATAATAAAGCCACGGGCTAATGTGGAGATGCCACAGGTCTAACCGTGAGCTCGCCGAAGGGCAGCTGGCTTGGTTTCAGTCTTCAGACTTTTGTGCATAAAGCTGCTGGGGACATTCTTGTGCAGGCTTAAGTTTGTGCCAACTTAAGTTTCCATTTCTTTGGGATGCCGCCCTTGGTTCTTGGGTTCCCTTTCCAAGCACAGTCTGACACTCAAAAAACAAAACAAAACAAAACAAAAACAAAACCCGTGGGCTCCTATGGTCAACTGCTGCTCATGTCACAGCTATGTGTCCCCCCCACACACACCATGGCCTTTGCTAACACAGAATCCGGTGACTGGGTAGACCGCACAGGGCAAGGCACATGAGCATGAAGAGATGCTGGCCAGAGAAGGCAGTGTATAAGTCACCACTGTCACCCATAGCAGCGGAAAACCACAGCTTGCCATCTCTACAGCTTTACAGGGTTCTGAGGCACTGACCTCATGGCCAGCTACCAGGAGAAAACTTCGCTGTGTTCACACCATGTCGAGAGCTTCGCATGTAATGTCACTTCTGACCCTCACAAGCCACGGAGTCTCCCCGGAGGGAATAAAATCACCCCCCCCCTTTCCCACGTCACAGAAGATGATACAAGGGCTCCAGAGGCCAGGGGATGAGGAGGGTCAGAGGAGACACCACCAGGAGAGGCAGAGCCAGGCCCCGAAGCTTCAAGGACGGAGGGCAGTGGCTGCAAAAGAGCCCTGCTCTCGCGTGCCCACACCCCTCCACCTGTGATGTCAAGTGTCTCTCTCTCTCCGCTCTGCGGGCTTCATTAAAAGCCCCGGGCAGTGACTGTTTCCAATATCAATCAGACAGCTCCTCATTAACTATGAAAGATCTAAACGTTGATCACCTCGATCGATACGTTCCCGAGCTCTCATCAGGAAAAGGGAAGAAATCATCAGGTCAGCCCAACTTGCTCCCTCTGATGCGAACGTCTCCCCCACTGGGTGGACCCCAGGCCACGAAGCCCCTGGCATCACTGCACCTCACCCATCCATGAACCAACAGGGCTCTCAGACCTACCCTCGGGCCAGCTGTGGCACCGAGGGAAGAAATGCACAGCTTGCTGCCCAGGTTTGGTCCTGCTGTTTACTGTAATGCTAAGTGTGCGTGGCCAGGGGACCGGGAGGTTGCTCGTAGACACGTGAGCCTGCGCCCAAGCTATTTCTGATTGGTAAATAAAGATTCCAGCAGCCAATAGCTGTGCAGAAGGTTAGGGGTTCCTGGGCTTGGGGTCAGAGGAGAAGGAGGAGAAGAACCAGAAGGTGCAGGAAGAGGAAGGAGAAGCCATTGGTTAAGAGTCAAAAACCCGTGGCCCTGGGAGCAGCCCAGGCGAGACAAGGAGATGATGGGGTAATCGATCGAAGAGTAGAGTCCAGCAGCGCAGAGGCAAGCATCTGCCCAGGCTCACTCAAAATATAAAGGCTGGGGCTGCAGAGATGGCTCAGTGGTTAAGAGCACTGACTGCTCTTCCGAAGGTCCTGAGTTCAAAGCCCACCACCCACATGGTGGCTCACAACCATCCGTCATGAGATCTGATGCTCTCTTCTGGTGTCTGAAGACAGCTACATTGTAATTACATATAATACATAAATAAATCTTAAAAAAAAGTCTTAGAAAGAAAGAAGAAAGAAAGAAAGAATATAAAGGCTGTGTGTATGTGTGTCTTTTATCCTGGAACTAAATGGTCAAAGGCGGGGTGGAAACCCTGGCCAGGATTAAAATTCTACAACAGCTTGCCATATCACCAATGTTTCTGGCAGGAACGGAAGCACATCCTTCCTTTACAACAGGGTTCAGCGGCTGGAGGCGGTGGTGGCACCAAGGCCGTCGCTGCATGTCCATCCTCAGTCTGCCTACACGCTGCTTCAAGGGCCTGGGATTAGGCTGCAAGCTGGGTGAGGCCTGAGCTGGATGACTCCTGCAACCCACCGCCACATTCCAGACACACACACACACTCACTCCAGCCAAGAATTGGCTCAGCGGAGGTTCTCCAGTGGCTATCACCGATGGGCAACCCACTCAGTGCCAACTGCAAGATGAGGAGATAGGGCAGAGAACAGTATATCACAACACAGCATGACTTCAAATAAACAACCTACTACCCGGTGGAGGATTGAGCCACTAGGTGGAAAGGGAAGCAAGGGTGTGACAGGATACGGATAGGGAGTGTTTCCGCTAAAAGGATCAGGGATGGACTGAAGGAATCATGCACGACCCATGGCACGTGCAAAGGTCCTGCGGCACAAACAAACCCAGGATACGTCCAAACCCAACGCAAGCAAAGCATTTTTTTTTGGCTTAACCCCCTTTCAGCCTGCCAGCTTTCTGGTGTTTTCCAAACCTTGCAAACGGCTGCCCTCTGCAGAGAAGGCCCTGGGCAGCCTTTCTAACGTTCCCCTAGATTCCTCCTCAACATGCTCCAGACCTGGGCTGGGAGCTGTCCAGCCACAGGCTCACTGGGGCGATGTCCAAAGTGTCCTCACCATCCTGGTGTCAACATTTCCCAACATGGCGGGTCCCAGGCTACCCCTGTGTGGAGCAAGGTGTTGGGAGGAGATGCGATCTCCCCGGTTTATCCTTCCTTTCTTTGGGGACCATGTTTTGATTGCTCGGGGGACACCTTTAAGTGCTACCCCTCAGCCGGGGAAGCAAGAGAAAGAGGAAGGGACCATGAGTCCCCCAAGTGCCCTTCAAGCATGCGCAGTGGTCTCACTACCTACTAGGTAGCTGGCCTCTTAAAGGCTCCGCCCCCTCCCAGCGCAGCCTCAGGCTAAGGATGGACGAGCCTTTAATAGGAGTCTCCAGGGCACTTCTGACCCACAGCGGTTTGCCCTGGCCACACAGCCTGAGGTCGCTTTATTCCAAGTCCCCTCCAGCTCTGGCGGGTGGGGAAATCCACTGTGCGCACAGTGCAGCGGCTAACGCGGTGGTTCTCAACCTGTGGGTCGCGACCCCTTAGGGCGGAGATGGGGTTGACAGACTTTGTCACGAGGTTCACACGTATCAGATTTTTTTTAAGTTGTGATTCATAACAGTAGCAAAGTTGTAGTTATGTGGCAGCAACGAAATAGTTTTGGTTTTTTTTTTGTTTTTTGTTTTTGTTTGGCTGGGGGTCACCACAACATGAGGAACTGTATTAAAGGGCCACAGAGTCGGGAAGGTTGAGAGCCATTGGTCTCATACCAACGGGGGGGGGGGGGGGGGGATGAGGAGCCAACGCGACAGGCAAAGGACCTGCCATTCAAGCCCAGGGACCTGCGCTCCACTCCCAGCACCTGTGTAAGGACAGATGTGGCAATGTTCCTTCATCCCACATCACAGGGCTGGGGACGGCGATACAAGTGGATCCCGGGAACGCTGGCCTAGTTAGCACACCCCAGGTTCAGCAAAGATGCTGGTCTCAAAAAAAAAAAATCAGAAGGGGGCGGGGCTAGAGAGGCGACAGCTTCTGTGGCTCAATGCTTAAGAACCTAGGCTGCTACTCCAGAGGACCCAGGTTCAGTTCCCAGCCTCCCCTCCCCTCCCCCCCTCCCCCCCCTTTCCCCCCAGCAGCTCACAACTGTCTGTGGCTCCAGTTTCAGCGGGATCAGACACCCTCACACCGATGCACAGAAAATAAAATTAAATAAACTATTTTTCAAAAAGGGCTGACCATAGTTGAGGAAGACACCTTCGACTTCCGCCCTCCACATGAATGTGCCCACGTACGCACATAAACACTTATACACAAAAAGTTGCTAAGATGGCTAGATGCTCAGAGAATGGGGGAATCACAGGCAAGCCTGGGCTGTGGCAGAATGCGGAGGGGTGAGGGTGGGGGGGCTAGAGAATAGAGGGGTGAGTTAGGAGGGCATCAGGATGCTTGCCCAAAGCCTTGGGGAGGGAGAGGACACACACACACACACACACACACACACACACACACAGTAGCTGGGAAAGGCAGAGACAGAAACATTTAGGAGTCACACTGGGGAAGGACCATCAGGCTTGTCTTGGGAACATCCAGGGCTCATGGGGACTCTGGCTGGGCACCCAGGAGGGTGCACCCTCCGCAGAGGGGACCCTAGGATGGCTGAGTAAGAGCCAGGCACCACTGGCCATCAGCCCACATCTCTGCCTGACTCATCCCCCGCCCAGGAGGCACCGCAGCAAAGCCTGCTCGGCCCCTCACCCCGGCCTGCTTTTAAAATAGAAGCTTCCTGTGAAACTGCAAATAATCCATCACCCAGAGTTCTTAAAACGTTCACAGGTATTTAAAATGCTATACAATCAAGTTCGCAAAAAATATAAAGTGTAAGCGCTAAGCTACTTTAATACCCTAATTAAAACAGCCCAACGTCTGCGAGCACCCTCTGTTTACTATTTCCGTAATAGCCCCTGGCCTGTTCGCAGGGAGAAAAGGAAAAGAAATCCTTTTTAAACTGGCCTTAAAAAGACTGAGGGGGAAAAAAAAGAAGAGAAAAAGTTTGTTCTCTCAGGCAGTCTCTCAACATGCCCGCAGGCTGTGAACTCTGGAAGGAAGGGCATACAGACCCTTCTGTCCCCTGATGACCCAAGGGTCCCTCTCGCAACTAGCAACCTCTCTTCCCCCCAGGGCTCAAGCAGATACCTCCGTGTAGGCTCTCCTTAGGTTCTGTGGCAAGGACCCCACCAAAGCCACTTACTAAGTTCTCTGGGTCCCAAGTGGGTCACCCTGGAGCCTCTTTTCTCAGCTTCCCTGGCAGCCCCAGGGGTCCCAACATACTGCCTGTCCCCTGCACCCTCACTGCGGAGGGTGCATCAGTGATCACACATTGAGTCCTACCACACCAGGGTAAGAATCCCGTGAGCACTGGGCTGCCCCCATCCCACCCCCCGCAGTGTGCACTGGGCTGCCCCCTCCCACCCCCCACCCCCCGCCGCAGTGTGCACACAGTAGGTGCCGGATGAATGTCACAGGGCGAGTTCCCTTTCTCCTAGACCTTGTATCTGTCAGTCATTTGAACTCAATCATTACTTCTCTCAGAGAGAGCAGACCACAGCTCTTCTTCCTCTAGGGAAAAACTCCCAAGGAATGGATGGTGGGGCTCTGCGCCCCCGCACGCTCCACTGTGGGAAAGGGTGGCCTTGTGGTTTTGGAATAGCTCGACACATGGTCACCAGCAGATGGAGGCCCGTGAACTCTGCCAGCCTCCTCCTGCTCTGCCACAGTCAGCTGTGCACCATGCAGCCTCCACACACTGGCTCCTCAGCGTATCTGCAGTCACCCTGATCGCCATGAGGTCCTGATGGGTGTCACGCTGTCCTGCCCCTCCTCCCGCTCCACCTCCCATGAGTCCCTCATCATGGTTGTTTTGGGGAGGCAGACTTGACCTCTGGTTACAACATGGTGGCCTGGGTCAAGTCCCCTTGACAGAGGAGTGACTCTAGTCCCCTCTCCGCCCAGTACAGCCTGGCTGTTCAGCCTACAGAAATGCGAAGCAGCAGCTCCTCAAGCCCAAGTCCTGAAGAATCGCATGCTCCGGTGGTGGACCAGGAAAGACTCCGTATCTGCATCTGCTCACTGTTTCCAACGTCTAGGAGAGATCTCAGCATCGACAGGGGAGGAAACCTCGCAGCTCAAAGAGCTCCAGACAGTTGCGAGAGCAAGAACGCTCAGCTTGCTCTGAGATGACGTCAACCCATCTCGTTCCTCCCGCCCCCACCCCCCCAGGAACTTTTAACAGTGTCCCAGATGCCACTGCAGGGGCTTGGCACACAAAAGCACGCAAAAGAGACAAAAGCCCCTGCCTTCTGCGCACTGGCATTTTAATGAGAGGAATCGATCAGCAAAAGGAGTGTGTAGAGTCTACGATTATTCGTGCTGAGAGCTAAGGGGGGGCGGTGAGGACGGCCCAGCAGTGTCCTGTGCGTGGGCATGCAAAGAGCATTCTTTTGGGGGTGATTACCAGACACATGAAGGGGCTGCGTGAGAAGATGGGACAGTTAGCCTACAGGCCCTGAGGACAATCATGATATTCCTCTTACTCACATCCTATAACTCAAGAAACACAGGCCCAGAAAACCAGACCCCATCCAGGTCACAGGGAATGCAAGCGACAGGGCGGAACTAGAGCCCCGAGCTTCCTCCAATGCCAGTTCAGCTGGTTCTTTTGGCTGAGGTCTCCCTGAAGGGGTGAGTGGCCACACCTACGGAGCTTGGACTAAGAGACCATTGGGGGTGGGGGGAGGAGTCCTCCCGAGGATACTCCAGGTGCCACCGATTCCTCAGGGAGGAGGATGGCAGCTCCCCCACCCCCACTCCCTGCACTGCTGAACCATGCCCTCATGGGGGACAGTAACTTCTAGTCCCAGCTCTGAAGCCACCGCTGGTCCCCAGGTGCATGCCAAGGCACTTCTCCAAATGACAGCATTTGCCCCAATAGAAAGAGCAAGCTGGCCTACCGAAGAAGCCACCTTAGGGACTCCCACCACCTGCAGTTTCTGATGAGTTCTTCTAGAACATTCTATAGTGAACGCTGCTCTAATTTGTTTGTCTGTCTCCTCAGGACCCCAGCTCGGGAAGATGTGCTGGAAGTCCAGCCCCAACACATCCTCTCTGACCCCTGGCCTTCTGTCCCCATGGACCAAGGACACTTGAGGCAGGGGTGGCCCAACACCATTTCCTCTGCCGCCACTTGACCTGGGACCTGGAACCATCCTCCTGTGCCGTCCTCCAGTGGAGTCCGAAGTTACCAGTTCCTTGTTTGTTGAGTGAATAAACAAAATGACCCCAAGTGCCACACCCTGCTCCATTACCATCATCTTTACAATTTGGTGCTTTTGTTCACTGAGGCTATTTTAAGAACCTCACGGGGTAGCGCCGGGGAGCCCAGCAGCCCTCGGTCCCCAGAAACAGCCGGAGCCAGAGCTAGCCCTGTTCCCGCTTCCCTTTTTCGATGTTACATTAAGCAAAATTTCTTCATTGGCAAATAAATGCTCTCTCCATCAATAAGCAGGAGGACTAAATCAAACTGTTAGCTGTCACTCTTATCTCTTAAACAGACCCATGGATTTCCCAACTAATCAGAAAGGGAATCAAACGCGGCCATTTGAGGTCAGAGATAGCCCGGTCAATTTCTGCCAGGAGGAGAGAGTGGGGTGGGCATCTGCGTACAGGTTCCCCCCCAAAAAACAAACACTCCTGTAAATAAAGCCAGCCTCCATCCTGTCTGCACAATGCGGGGCTTATTGAGTGAGTCAGGTGTTTGGCTGATTAAAAATTGATCCATTTCAAAATCTAATCAACAGAATAGGATTCTTTCATACGTTATCGGGAAAGCTGCTGACATCGAAAACCAAACCTGTTATTAACCCATGAACTCCAGTGACCTGCTCCCCACCGCTCCCAGGGACCAACCGTAAATTATTCAGTGGCCCACGACCAGGGGGGCTGCGGGGGCCTGATGGATTCAGACCAGGGCATCGGGCCAGGGCTTTGGGTCGATGGCGTGGCCTCCCCGATCCCGGGAGGCTGGGGTTCAGGACACTCGGGGACTGCATGTCACGACTGTGAATACATTACTGGCATCCACTGGGGCCTGGCCCAGGCTGTGCCTTTGACTAAAAGGCCTCTCTGAGGTGGGTGGGCAGGCCGGCCAGGGCCTTTGGGGACGTGAGGCTTGGGGAAGGCCATTCCCGATTCCCAGGTTAAGAGATGGTTTCCCTTGAACTATAGAAACAGAATGAATAAATAAAGACTCAGGGTGACATTTGGCAAAGGAGGCGCAGCCAAACTATCTCCTTCAGATAATTGCCTCCTCATACAAAGGAAGGCTCTGAGGCAATGTGGGGTGCTGGCCAGAGGTGCCCAGAGGCTGCTGGTCTGTTTAGTGGGGCCCCCTGGGGTGGCCCTGGCCTTCTTGCTGGTTTCTACGCTCTCTGACCTTGAATCAGAGCCTTTCCTGAGAGCCGAATCTTACCAAAGAAACGTGCTCCATCACATCACCTCCTCCCCCTTTTCCCCCCTCCCCTCCCTCCTCCCCCTCCCCCAGTACACACATACCCTGTCAGTTTACATTCTGCTGAGCAAGTAGGGATTCTCAGGACAACAAGGCCATCTGAATGTAATACTGTGGCTTCACGGCCTGCGTCTAGCAGCTGACCCAATAGGAAGGATAAATATGGGAGGAGGAAACGGAAGCGTCTTCCACAGGGTCTGGGAGTGGGTCAGCCTGGAGACCGGGAGAACAGGCCAGGAGAGTCAGATGCTCCTGACCTGGGCCTCTGGAGCCAAGCCAGGGTAAGCACGCAGCTCAACAGTCTGAATCTCAGCTCTGCCAGCTCAGCTGTGTGAGCTTGGGCCGCGACACCACCTCTCTGAGCCTCCAATGGCCGGTCCTCCAGGTCACATTCAGGATGGGAGGACAGGGGAATGACAGGGACTGAGTTCACCGGCACAGCCCAGAACCCTAGGGTCCTTGATATGGTCACCCGCACACCAGCTGACCTCACCCTGTGACAACAACCCGCACTCATGCTACAGGGCATGAGAGTCTAATTCGAACCCCAGAGGGTACCTTCATCACATGGGTCTGCGTTTAAAAAGCCAGGTACAGGGTTCAAAGCCCAGCTCTTCCAGGTACCAGCTGTGTGACTGCAGAAGAGAGAACAACCTCTCTGGGCTTCAGCACTCTCCGCTAAAGCAGGATGCTACAAACCCCAGCCTCAGTGGCTCACTCACCATACTGCCTGGCACACAGCAGGCCCTGGACCCCAGGTCAGACATCAGGCCTTTCTGAACCTGGGCTCATCGGTACTGAGACCTACAAGGTCATGGCCCTCTTCCCACAGTCCAGCTCAACACTGAACCCGTCTCAAAGCAGAATCCATGAGGGAGGCTCCAGGACC
The DNA here is from genome assembly GCF_947179515.1 of Apodemus sylvaticus. Classification (NCBI taxonomy): domain Eukaryota; kingdom Metazoa; phylum Chordata; class Mammalia; order Rodentia; family Muridae; genus Apodemus; species Apodemus sylvaticus. The sequence goes on along the minus strand of NC_067493.1, from coordinate 47,111,129 downwards.
CGCATCGTGGGCCCTTTCGGGCTGTCACTCCGCCATCCATTGGGTGACAGTCCACGGCCACACAGATACCAGCCTGACACCCCACCCCACCCACAGAACCAAGCAGGAGACAGCTCCAGGTTTAGGGCTGAGGGAAGAGGATGACCCCTCTGTCCACAGCACAGGGCCGCCAGGCCTGGAAGAGGGTCTGGTTAGGAAGGAAGGAATGAACCAAGGATCCGGGAAGCCCCCCCTCCGTGGCTCCAGGGGGGAAGGGAGCAGTGAAGGAGGCAGTGCCGGGGGCCCAGGGGCCAGACTCAGAGCCAGGCCCACCTTACCTGGCCAGGGGGGTCTCAGGAGGCCTCGGACTCTCCGACGTGGAGAAAGGGGTGGTGGCGCGTCCTCGAGAGCAATGGACAGTACTGGCCAGTCCCTAGAAGTGAGCTGGCCCGACCCTGGCGGCTGCTGGCCACCAGCATTGTTTACTCTGCCTGTTGTCCTCGTGACGGGCCTTCCAAGAACTGCGATCAATGCCAGCCTGGCGGCCCGCAGCCGGTCTCCCCGCAGTCAGGCTCCCTGCAGCCTGAGTTCAGCTTCGGAGAGAGGGGCCCATGCTGGGGTCCCCAGCCTGACTCCTGCGTCTGCAGGGATGATAAGCAGACAGTGTCATCCACGCCATCCACGTGCTCATCCACGGTCCGGAGCCAACTGCAGGGCGCAGCCCGCGTGGGACCCTCTTGGTGAAGGAGAACCCGCATGGGACCCTGATTCGCTGGCCTGAAGAATTCACAGGCCTGCATCCTGATCAGGAAGCCCCTGGGACTGTGACAGGGCAACACAGGGTGTGGGGAGAAGCCAGGCGTGATCAACCGGCTGCAAATGAGAAACAGCCTCCAGGATGGCGACCCTGGCGCCTGAAGAGAGACTAAAGGTGAAGGGCTTGGCAGATCCAACCCGAGGCCCAAATCCCACCCCAAAGGCACTCAGGAAGCTAAGGCGGGAGGACTTTTAAGTTTGAGGCCAGTCTGGACTACAACAGCAAGAAACTGTCTCAAAACTGAAAACAAGAGTAAAATGAAAATAAATAAACTAAAGAGAGTAAGCCACCCAGGTTGTCCAGCTAAATAAACACATCACAGGGAGTCACAGACACGACGCACTGATTTTTTTTTTTAACTGTTAAATATATTTCGAAGCTGGGTGGTGGTGGCACACGCCTTTAATCCCAGCACTTGGGGGGCAGAGGCAGGTAGATTTCTGAGTTCGAGGCCAGCCTGGTCTACAGAGTGAGTTCCAGGACAGCCAGGGCTATACAGAGAAACCCTGTCTCAAAAAACAAAAACAAAAAAAAAATTTATATATATATATATATATATATATATATATATGTGTGTGTGTGTGTGTGTGTGTGTGTGTGTATGTATATATATATATATATATATATATATATATATATATATTGTGGGACATCTTTGCAGTAAGAATTATTTATTCAAAAATTCCAACTTAACCAGGCATCCCCTATTACTATTATTGGTCATTATACTTGTAGATTTATTTATTTGTGTGTTTATTTATTTATTTACCTGGTAGTGAAACTGACTGCTATTCCAGCCTCTCACTGAAGGTCTCCTGTCAGCCTCGGTTCCTCTGCAGAACAGAATGCCCACAGCCCATAGGCCAGTGCACTTCGATTGTCCCAGAAAGCCCTGATCCCACATGCCAAGTGTCCATTGATCAACTCACGCACTCGTCAAAAATAAGAGAAGTGAGCGGCTTTAGGGCCCATTTTACAACTGAGGAAACTGAGGCACAGAGAGGCAAAGGCAGCTTAAAAAAAAAAAAAAAAGGCACACAGCCAGGACATAGATCAACGTCTACACAGCTTCGATTCTTTTACTGCTGTCTCTTTAGGGATGGCCTGCCTTGGGGTGTCACTCACATGGCAGAGTCCCCGCTGAGCATACACAATGCCCTGACCTCAATCCCCAACGCCATAAACACAAATGGTTTATCCTCAGCAACATTCTGAGGGCAGCCTGGGCTACACGAGTCCCTGTCTCAAATTTTAAATAAATAAAAGACAGAGCACTCAGGAGGCAGAGACAAACAGATCTCTGTCGGTTCGAGGCCAGACTGGTCTATAGAGAGAGTTACAGGACAGCCAGGGCTACACAGAGAAACCCTGTCTCGAAAACCCAAAAACCAAACAAAAGAGATAAAGATGTGCGCTCTTGAGTAAAGAGGAATGAATGCTTTTCAAGCACGGTTCCCCACTCTGCAAACATCAGAAACACATCACGTGACAATGCACCAAAGGAGGGCCGGGCTGGGCTAAGAGTGCTCGCTGCAGAAGCACCAGGACCTGAGTTTGTATCCCCAGCACCCATCCGTGAGTGTGTGTGGTCACCTGTGAGCATCTGCCCTAGTTTTGTTCATCCGCTGAGATAACACACTTTTACCCAAAGCAGGAATCGCACCTGACAGGTCCAGAATATCACCGAGGGAACCCAAGGTGGGAACCTTGGCGGACCATGAAAGAACAGCATCCGCTGGCTCATTGGCAAGGCCAAGCCTAGGGATGGCACCGCCCAAGGTGGTCCGTGCCACCCACCGTGGGCTGTGCCCTCCCATATCCTCAATCAAGACAATCCCTCACAGACATGACCATGGCTGTGTCAACTTCACAGCTGAAGCTCACTAGAACAGCACCTATAACTTCAGTACTTGGGATGGGGGTGGGGCATGGTCGCTGAGGCAGGAGGATAGCAGCAGCTTGCTGGCTGCCAACCTAAATCCAGACTCAATGAGAGACCCTGTCTCAAGAAAGAAGGCAGAGAGTGACAGAGCAGGATGCCTGACATCCTCCTCTGGTACCTACATGTACACACAAACCACATACCACCACACACACACACACACACACACACACGTAAACAAACACAAGCACTGAGAGAAAGAGAGTGGTGCTACCCTGCTTCCTGCTTGGAAATCATTATGAGCGTCTCTAGCTATATCTATCTACATGTTGTCCAGAGCCAGCCAGGTCTCCTGTCTCTCCCTAGAGGATGCTCCAGGAAGTTCCCTGGAGACACTTCTCTGTCCCGACAGAGGGTTCCCCTACACCTGGTGGGGATCCCATAAGCAAGTGTCACCAAGCACCCAGGCCAATGGTTGGATCTGAGGAACTGTGACCTCTGCCAGGGACACCCATGCATCCCTCTGCATCAAGAGACACTCACGCACTGCTAAGGGAGCCTCAGATTGAAAGTCTCTCAAATGTCCCTCGGTGGTACAGGGAGAGTCATCTGCATTCCCAGGACTTGGGAGCCTAAGGCAGGAGGATCACTGTGAGTTCCAAAACAGGCAGAGCTACAAATTGAGACCCTTTCTCAAAAAAAATTATATATACATCAACCAATGAATGAGGGACCTTCCTGGGTAGATGGTGGTGTCCTTGCACATGAAGCTGTGGTTTTCTGCACCTTCTGTGCAGAAAACACTGAACCTTCAATTTTCACACAAGAGCGGGACGAGGAAAACTGGGAAACTCTCATGCCTGGAGGCAAGGAGCTAAGCAGACTGACAGACATCCCATGTTCATGGACTGACAGACTTAGTATCATCAAGGTATCAACTCTTCCTGACTCGGTCTGCAGACTCAATGAGTTGTCCATCAAGCAGGCCTTTAATCCCAGGACTCAGGGGGGCAGAGGCAGCCTGACAACTGTGAGTTCAAGGCCAGCCTGCTCTACAGAGCAAGTTCTAAGACAGCCAGGGCGACACAGAGAAACCCTGACTTAGAGAGAGAGAGAGAGAGAGAGAGAGAGAGAGAGAGAGAGAGAGAGAAAGAAAGGAAAGAAAAAAGGAATGAAGGAGAGAAAGAAAGAATGAAAGAAAGGAAAAGAAAGAGGGAAGGAAGGAAGAAAGGAAGAAAGAAAGAAAGGAAGGAAGGAAGGAAGGAAGGAAGGAAGGAAAGAAAAAAGGAATGGAGGAGAGAAAGAAAGAATGAAAGAAAGGAAAAGAAGGAAGGAAAGAAAGGAAAAGAAGGAGGGAAGGAAGAAAGAAAGAGAGAGAGAGAGAAAGGAGGAAAGGAGGAAAGGAAGGAAAGAAGGAAGAAGAGAAAAGAAAAAATGTCAATCAAAACCCAAGTTTCCCTGCAGAGACAAAAGACCTAGAAACACCACACACAGCTGAGGAAGAAGAGCCTTCAGACTTCCAGACACTTCAGTGATGAAGTCAGCAGGACAGAGGGAAGAGCCCAGAGCCCAGCAAAGAACAATCTAAACGCCATTGACGAAAGGGAACAGGCGCTGTGAAGCAGAAGAGATTAGTCCACAGGCGGTGCTGATGAACGGCCAACACCCACACCCAGAAACATCCAGGCTCAAAATGGACAGAACCGTATTCTGTGCTGTGTGGGAGCGGAGGGTTACCTGGATGACCTGGGACACGGTGGTGATGGTCCCGACCCAACACCAAAGACCTGAAAGGAATGACTGTTTGACCTCGTTACCTTAAAAAGCGTGAGGGCTGCAGAGACCGCTCCTCCGTTAAGCCACTCTCAGGAGGGCCTAAGTCTGGTTCCTAGTACCCATGTTATGCAGCTGTCACTGTAGCTCCCGGGATCCTGACGCCCTCTTCTGGCCGCCATGGGCACTGCACTCATGTGCATATTCTTACACAGTCACATAAATGAAAGAAAATCAATCTTTTACAGCAAATAATGAAAAATGAAATTGTCTGCTCTGCAAAAGACCATGTTGAGAGAAGGAGGAGAAGAGACCTGGGGAAAACAACTATAAAACATCCATCTAATAAAAGGGGGCGGGGCCTCACGAGAAGGGGGTTATTAGGGGGAACAGTATAGGCCTGTGGGTGACATCTTGACCCCATTCCTGACCCCAGGTGCATGTGAAGAGCCACCCAAGGGTCTCACTGCTGTGTTCCACCCTCTAAGCTGCACTGCATCCCCTGAGCTGCAACCTGGAAAAAAAAAATCCTTCATCCAAGTTATAGTCACTACACCCTGAAGCTTTGGTTATACGTGGGACACAGAGGCTCAGGGAAGTGACAGGGCTGTCTCTGTAAGGATGGCAGAATCAGGACCTGAACCCTGACTAAGTCTGACTCCAGAGCCATGTAAACCCCAAGATTTCCCTTCCATCCCACAGGGGAGCCAGGAGAGACATGGCCAGCTCCCCGTGCCCTCTCCGGGCTCCTCCTGGAGGTGCCAGCCACGCATGGCCACACATGGCCACACAGATTACAAAGATGGGCAGAGAGGAGCCAGGAGGGCAGAGCAGGTGGGCTTACAAAGTCACAGCCTCGGGGTCCCTGCCGGGGGCCATGGCTACGGCCAGAAGCTCGCACAGGTCTCCTTTCATCTCTGTAGAAAACAGAAATGGCTTCAGGCCCCCTGAGAGCCCAGAGGCTGAGCTGAAGGCTTCCTGAGGGAGAGGATAAAAAGCTCCCGGGCATCTCCAGTCACACGGGGTGACACCTGGCACTTCTCTCCACGGAGCTCACTGACAAGCACCTTCAAAGGACAGCAGTGGGCCAGCCCGCTGGCTTTTGTCCCCGTCACTTCGTACACGGGAATGGTTTTTCCTGTGCCCTCTGTGTTGTTTTGGTTTGAGGCGAACAAATCCAGCATAAAGCCAGGAGAGAGTGGAGAGGGAGATGAGGACCGGACCGGCAGACTCAGACATGGCGGCATCCGGGAAACCGAAGCCTGAGGAAAGACCTTGATCATGACAATCCTCCTCGTAAGCTCGCGACGACCGGAGAGCGCACTGACTGACAGCAGGTGAGAGGAGTTCAGGCAGATGCTAGGAATGAGGAGTCTTCAGGCCACTTTACACCCAGAGAGCCACACCTCCTACGCTAGAGGGGTGGGTAAGGGGGAGCAGACTCAGGGAGCCCCTGCAGCCATTCCTGAACCCCGGGACACCTGGAGGGTAGAAACCTTTGCTCTGTGCTAAGCTCTGCAGAGACCTGGACTGTGAGTCACACAGGCATTCCCATGGGACGGGGAGTCGCAAGCCCCTGGAGACCAGGAAGCTGTGATATGGTCTGTCCCCGGATCTGTCCCTGTCATCAGTATAAAGATCTCTAAACAATGCAATGTACCAGGACAGACAGACAGCTGCTATGTATTGTTTTTTTCTGCTTACCCTTATAGAAATTATGATCACACAACAAGGAATGTTCAAGAGTTTCCAGAAAACTGGGTGATTACAGCACACACACACACACACACACACACACACGTGTGTGTGTGTGTGTGTGTGTGTGTGTTTGTTTGATTAGAGACAATATCAACTTAATATAAAGAAGCTTTTAACTATATAAAGGATCCGGGTATACTCCTGTGGCCATATGGACACAAAGACAACAGTCTCAGGAGAGACTCAAACCTGACTCTCAGTCATTCCACGCAGGTGGCTTGTGTCCCCACAGAAATGAGGTGTTAGTTCTAAACTTCTATTTGTTCAGGAACTCAACAAGAGAGAAAACCTCCCTTCCCTATGTCAACTGAAAAAGGCCAGGAAAGTCTCTGATTGGCCCAGTTTGAGCCATGTGACTTCCCTGAGCCAATCGCTGTGAGCGTGTAACCGGAGCACGTGGGGAATGACAGCTCTCCTATCTCCTTGGGTTGTCACAGAACTGATGGAGATGTAGGATGCGATGCGATGCGTGACTCCAGGAGCCGGGGTGGCATGGGGAGCAGCCTAGGCGTGACTGCCACCCCACGGCCCCGCCCACCTGCTGGTCCCAGAGTACAAAAGGATCCGCCCACCTCACCAGGCAGAGATCCCCAAGTCCACGATCCCGGAAGCCTCCTCACAAGACCAGGCCGGTCACAAATAGGACCACACGCTGAGAGCCCAGCCGGTCCCCCATGGGTGGACAACCCTGCCATCCCATCCCATGCCACAGGAGGACAAGCCGGGCCTCAGAGAGGCGCAGGGTCATGCCGAGAACACACAGCTCGTTCAGAGCCAGAGCTGGAGCGGAACCCGACACCAGTAGACTCTGGACCCCTGCTCTTAGCCCTCATACTGACCCCACGACCAGGAGGGAAAACCCTTGGATGGGGCAATCAAGTTCCCTAGAAAGGCAAGAGACTTCTCCACTGGGATGGAAAGAGGTCGCCGGCCCTGTGAGTCCACACTCACTGTGAGTCCACACTCACGTGGAGCCAAGCTTCTATGCTCATGTGGGTTGGGAATTCTAAACGGCACAGTAGGATCACCCGGGTGACCTGATAGGCTCCAGACTGCAAGGCCCTGCCCCAGGGATGCTGACTCAATAGGTTTTTAAAAGGCCCTGAACAAACTGATTCCCAGACAGCATAGACGCTGCAGGTCCCAAGAACCTGGAGCCAAGAGGGCAGTGGCGGACATACCTTTAATCCTAGCACTCTGGAGGCAGAGGCAGGTGGGTTCTCTGAGTCTGAGGCCAGCCTGGTTTACAGAGTGAGTTCCAGGACAGTCAGGGCTACATACTGAGAGACTCTGACTCGAAAAAAACAAATAAACAAAAAAACCTTGTCCAGGAAATTAATGAAAAACATTGTTCTTACTCGCTAATTCCACTGGACATTTAGTAAAAGCAAACAGATCGGGGTTGAATGACCTCTGATCTTTGGCTCACCCACTATTTATTGATAAATGCTTTCCCACAGGGCAGAGTCAAGCAAGCTGTTGTGCAAGAAGATGGTATTCAGGTAACAAAACCAACAAGATTTACTCGGCTGACTTCCGGCATGTGGCTCCGTCCAGACTCTAGAATTCACCAGGAAACTGTCCTAAGATGAACTCTTGGTCCAAAGTGACAGCCCACAATAAAAGCAGGATCAGACCGGTCAGCTTCTGAAAACGGGCTTATTACCCACAGACTCCGGATTGGTTACTCTTCTCATGGCTACAACAAAAGCAACTCAGGGGAGGAAGGACTGACTGGCTCACGGTGGGAGGGGATGCGGGCCATCATGGCGGCAGGCAGCAGCCTCCGCCCCTGGAGGCAGGAGCCAGGGGCTGAGCCTCTTCCCTTTCTTCCCTTCCTCCCATGTGGTGGAACAAGGAGGGAACTGGACAGGAAGTGGAATCAAGCTAATCAACCTCCAACCCCCTCCCCAACCCCCTGCCTCCTCTAAGGCTCTGCCTCTTAAAAGTTTGACAGTAAGCTAGGACAGCCAGCTGCTGGAGACCAGCATTGGAACAAGTGAGCGTGGGCAAGGGTGGGGTGTCTGCCATCTAAAACGCTGCGACGCTTTAATACAGTCCCTCATGCTGTGGTGACCCCACCGCCACCATAACTACCTCACTGCTACTTTGTAACGCTAATCTTGCTACTGTTATGAACTGTAATGGAAATATCTGATATGCTATCGAGACCCAGAGGTTGAGAACCACTTACATAGACCATAACATTCCAAAAGCAACCCTGGAGCCGAATCTATGCCTGGCGGGTCAGTTCTCGTAATAGCAGTGGCAGTGACGGTCATTGCACACCTACTGTGTGCCAGGCACTGGGCCCAGCTCGTCCCACGCCCCAGACCCTCCTTCCCATATGATAGCAACGGAAGACTCAGACTGGAGAGGTGGCTCAGCAGGTAAGAGCACTGTGCTTGCAGAGGACCCAGGCGGTGGGTCACAACTGCCTGGAACCCCGGGTCTAGGGAATCTGACGCTCTTTTTGGCCTCTGAGGGCACCAGGCACACATATGGTGCACATGCACATATGTGTAAAACACTCATACGAATACCATAAGATCAAGAAATCTTTCAAGACTCGGGGACAGCAATGGGCAACTTGCTCAAACACACACACACACACACACACACACACACACAAAATCCAAAGCCTGTCTGAGGAGACAGTGTAACAAAGAGACTTCCTGAGTCTGTTTACGCCCACAGAGACCCTGTGAGAAGCCCCTCGGCTATCCCACATCGCAGGGGACACATGGCGGAGGATGCAATGGTGTGTTACAATGAACAACCGAAAGACCAGCCACGGTCAGAACCAGCCATGTGGCTATGTAAGCCCAGAGTCTCTCAGCCCACGCCTGGAAGCACCGGGCTCTTCCTGCCTCTATTTTATTTATTTATGTGTGTGATATATGTGCATCCATGTTTATGCGTGTGAGAATGGGGCAGGGAGGGGGGTGTCAATGACAGCTTTCTTCCTTAACCACTCTCTCCACCTACTTGTTTATCTATTTATCTATTTATTGGTTTTTCGAGACAGGGTTTCTCTGTGTAGCCCTGGCTGTCCTGGAACTCACTCTGCAGACCAGGTTGGCCTCGAACTCACAGAGGTCCACCTGCCTCGGCCTCCCAAGTGCTGGAATGAAAGGTGTGCACCGCCGCCACCACTAGGCACCCACCGTGTGTGTGTGTGTTTGTGTGTGTGTGTGTGTGTGTGTGTGTGTGTGAGAGAGAGAGAGAGAGAGAGAGAGAGAGAGAGAGAGAGAGAGAGAGAGAAAGAGAAAGAGAGTGTGTCAGATTCCCTGGAACAGGAGAGACAGTCATGAGCTACCATGCGGGTATGCATGCTGGGAATTGAACTCAGGACCTCTGGAAGGGTAGCCAGGGTTCTTAACACTGAGCCATCTCTCCTTCTCCTCCTCTTTTTTTTAAGGGTTTCTCACCCAGCCTAGAGCTCACCTATATGGTTGGAGTTCTCAGGACTCTCTTGTCTCCATACCTCCAGAGCTGGGATTACAGGAGTGTCTGGGTTGTCATCTGAGTGCTTGGGACCCCAACTCTGACCCCAGCGCTTATGTGGCGAATACTTGTCCTGCTGAGCCATCATCTCCCCAGGTCCCCTCCGGCTTGGTTTTTGGAGGCAGGTTCCTTCCTACCTCCAGGCTGCATGTTAGCCGCCTGTCTCCAGTGCCATCAGGGCTGGGCTGGCCACTTCGGGAAAGATGTGTGCTTCTCTGTCCCTGAGCATCGCGCCTGGAGGCTGGCTGGGGCCGGACACATCCTGACATAAACACACTTTTATCCAACTCTCAAAAATGGGCAGACCTTACCCAGCAGCGCAGAGGGTTTAGAAGGACCCGTCAGATGCCAGCAGCAGGTCTGGAGCTCAAAATGCCGCCATGAATCATTATTTCAGGGTGACCGAGATGCTAATAGGCAGGGGCCACCACCAAGTACCCCAGATCACCCAACTCTAGCTACTTCTCAGGGAATCTCTCTAGCCAGATGGCAGCTGCCGGCACAGAGCATGCAGCCCCACAGTGACCGTTACCAAAGAGCTGGACCTCAAGGCGGACCGGAGGTGTACCACCATCTTGTGGATGGCAGCCTGAGGTGGGTTGACTATGCTTGGCCCAGGGAGTGGCACTATCAGGAGGTGTGGCCTTGTTGGAGTTGGTGTGACCTTGTTGGAGGAAGTGTGTCACTGCGGGCATGGGCTGTGAGACCCTCCTCCTAGCCATCTAGGAGCCAGTCTTCTCCTGTTTGCCTTTCAGAAGAAATATATAACTCTCAGCTCCTCCCCCATCATGCCTGCCTGGACACTGCCATGCTCCTACCTTGATGATAATAGACTGAACCTCTGAACCTGTGAGCCAGCCCCAATTAAATGTCTTAGACAAGGGGTGCTTTGGTCATGGTGTCTGTTCACAGCAGTAAAACCCTAAGGCATAGCCCCACTATGACAACGTTACCCCAAGGGATGGAGGTACCACAGCCCCAGTAGTGCAAGACACCCTATTCTGGCAGGGCCTGGAGCGTCAACATCCTTCATACATGCACATCTACATAAATCTATATAAATGTTTGGTCCTGTGGGTTGGATGCCTCAAGTAATGGTGGATTTTTTTCTCCAACACAGGGTTTCTCTGTGTAGCCCTGGCTGTCCTGGAACTCACTCTGGAGACCAGGCTGGCCTCGAACTCAGAAATCCGCCTGCCTCTGCCTCCCAAGTGCTGGGATTACAGGTATGTGCCACCACTGTCCGGCTGGTGAATTTTTTTTTATCTTTCCCTTTATTTCAAACCCTTAAATAAATACAAAAGAGCAGGAAGAAACAGAAAGTATACATTTGACTGTGGAGAAACCACCCTGCCTGCCTGACTCCGTCTGCCTGGGCAGGGAAGGCGCCTCATGGCTGTCCCCGAGTTGGTCTGCCGCTTTCCTCAGTTTCCTGGAGAACTGTGGTGTGGAGGCTCAGCACCCTTGACTGGCCCCTCCTCCCACCCCAGGCTCTGAGCCCCAGCACCCTCCAGCCCCTATCCATTCCTCTAACCTCTGCAGACACTGTCCCCTCCTGGCCCGGATACAGACCTCAGCAGAACTGGAAACCAGTCTCATCAGACTGCCCATCGTCTCAGCCATATTTGGCTGTTCAGGGGTGGGGGGAAGCCCTCCCAGTGGGGGCCCAGCCACAACAAGCTTCCTTTCCCTCCCAGAACTACAAGCACGCCTCCTCATCCCAGGACCTTTGCGCATGCCCATTCCCTGGACTACTAAGTCCCCTGTCACTCTGGGAGTTCTTCTGTGAAGCCAAGACTACATCTGATCCCAGTTTAAGCTCTTCCTCCCTAGCTCACCCCGCACCCGAGCCCTCAGCATGGGATGCGACTTCAAATGTGTGATTACTTGACTCGTGGCCGTTGTCTCTTCAAAGATTTCATTTCTAAACAGCATGGGGACCCGCAGCTCCGAAAGGGCAGCGAGCGAGCGAGTCTACTTGGATCCCCAGGGGCGGCCCTGTTGTGTGGCTGGCTGCCTAGACAAGATGCAAAGCAGAGCTTGCTGGTCCACCACCAGGTGAAGGGATGACGTCATCCCTACCTGGCCCCTCCCACTCCGCTTCCTCCAGGCTGAGCTGGATGCACAGTCTCTTGCATCTTTCACGTATGACATCACTTTCACATATGATGTCACTTTATCTCCTGCCAGGGGCTGTGTTCTCCAGGCCCCAGATAAATCTTTTAATCACAGTAAGATAAGAGAGACTGTCCACTGGACCGGCCTTGTATGAACTGTCCTCGGACATAGCTGTGCACGTGCGATACACACGGGGTTCCCTTTGGGGGATGGCATTGCACATAAGAGCCCCCCCCCCAAAGAAATGCACCTACCAGCCTAGGCAGAAAAGCAGCTCCACATTCCAGAGGCAGGTGAGTGCCCACTGCACCCTGGGGGACACAGGAAGATCCACCAGCCTGGACACAATGCAGCTAGCACTTACAGAGTACCTACTGTGTGCAGGTCCTCTCTCCACTGTCCCCCAGTCTGATGGAAACCGGCCCGGAGTGGTTCACACCGGCCTCTACGACCAGGCTTTTGACCACGAGAGCCTCTCCAGCCCTCCTAACAGAACAAGGCAACGCCTGCGTCCTGGCCTGGGGTGGGGGATGGTAGAAGAGGGGCCACCAGGGCCCCAGCTAGGAAAAGCTGCTCTAACCAGCACAAAGCAAACAAATGACAGCCGCAGTTGCTCAGTGGAAGACCGGACCAACATGGATGATGGTCTCACGGAACACGGTGGGAACGAGACGTGGACCAGACCGTAGAGAGCCGTCCTCCAAGCTCTGCTTTCGCGTCACGCTGCCTCATCTGTACTCGAAGCCCTGTATAAATGCACCTTCTTTCCCTGGAAACTGCAGAATTCCCTCCAAACCCTTCCAGAGCCTGTGGCTCCCCCCCTTGCCCCAAATCCCAGAAATCCTCAGCTTCTCTTTGTCCCCAATGACTGGAACGGGAATAAAAATAGACAGACAGGGGAGAAGAGCTGCAGGTCGCACTGTGCCGGCCTCCTGGGGTTGTGCCTGTGTGTGTGTGTGTGTGTGTGTGTGTGTGTGTGTGTGTGTGTGTGTATGCGCACGAGCGCACGTACCCCTGTGTGCACATTTGGGCACTCACGTGTTTGGATACATGTGTGCTTCTATGAGCACTGATTTGGGAGGGGCAGGAAAGCAAGAAAGGACTAAGAGTCATCTTTCCCCATTCCACAGATGGGGGAAACTGAGGCAAAAGCAGGTGGCCTCTCTGGAAACAATAGGCCCCATGGCCCCACATGCCAAGGGCATGACTTTCTCTGCCAGACCCCTGTCCCCTTGGCCCCAGGAGGCCTGGCCTGCTGACAGGTAGTTAGGGCTTCCGCCCCTTTCGCCAACAGCTCGCTCGCTCGCTCGGAGTAGGGCAGGCTACACCGTTTTGGGAACAGATCCCCCCTTCCTGCAGAGGGGGGCTTCCTCAGCTTAGGAGCCACCTCCCCAGCTAGCTATCAGGGTGGGGCAGGGGGTCCCCATCTGCAAAGGGACAGACCCCACCCTCTATCTTTCAGGGAACCTGAAATCCGAGAATCAGTCGGTCTTGGTGTCTGTGTGTCTATCATCGTCTCTGTCTGTCTGTCTGTCTGTCTGCGTCCTACATACCCCACCCTCATTTGTGTGTTTCTGTGTCTCTGTCTTTGTCTCTCCTGTTCCCTCCCCAGCCAGGGGAATGGGGGCAAAAAAAAAATCTCCCAAGATCCTCAATTTAAAGTAAAGTCAACACGGCTGTTCCTCCTCTTCCCAACTGCTCCATAATCAAACTTGCAAGGGGCGGACGGGCGGGAGAGAGCAGCGAGGCTCCTCGGAGAGGGTACAATCAGACAATTTTTAAGATCATGGAGTATTAGACTGGTCCCAACTGGGTTTACTAATCAAACAGCCAAATCCTTCATAACCAACCATTCCCTACAGGGCAATTAAATCCTTCCCCTTTAAAACACTTGCCACACTGTCTGGGGACAGAAAGAAAAATTTGCAAAATTCATTTGATAAATTAGCCAGGGAAAAAAAAAACGAAAGGAGGGAATCAGGCTTTGTTCCTTTCATTTTTTTTAATTATGGAATTCACAATGCCTGAATAATGTTTAATAAGAACTATGAAAATTCCTAACAGTATTACAACACAACACAAAAGAATTAACCTGGTTACCGTGAAAAATTGCATATTTAATTAAGAACAGAGAGTTCAAAACTATCCAGAGATTTTCAAAGTGCGGTTGCCTGAGGGGCCAAATTACATGCTTCCAGGGCTGCTAACGGAGTTAGCGCGCTCAGTCATTACCCAGGCGTCCCCATTAAGTGACTCTGGGCAGATGACATCAAATTCATTTCAAAAGCACCAGGAACTGAAGCATTCGCTTGAGTAGTTTAAGAGGAAGCTACTACCCTGCTGGAGCAATCAGACCCCTTGTTGATAAAGGCAATAATTAAAGAATAATGTTAATTAGCTGCTTTTATTTGAAGAGAAGTGTGGTAGTTGGAGGGCTTCCAGGCGGCTGAGGTGGGAGTCGAGCTTTCGAGAAGAAGGGGGGCAGCTGTGGGATGTGGGGGGCACCAAGACCCACAGGAAGAGAGAGAAGAGGCAGCAAGAGCCGGGCCAGGCAGCTGGGTGAGGCCTGGCTCCCCATGTGAGAACTGGCCAGTCACGCCAAGGCACTCACGGGGTCAATTCAGAGAGTGAAGTGATGGCGCCCCAGAGTCTCCCTTACATCATTATTGCCATCATGGCAGACCAGGGCAAAGCCAAACAGGCCTCCTTAGCCACTTCCTGACGTTCACTTCACTTACCTCCTGTCACGCTCATTCCCCTCACACCATCCCTGTCACACTCATTCCCCTCACACAATCCGTCACACCCATTCCCCTCACACCATCCCTGTCACACTCATTCCCCTCACACCATCCCTGTCACACCCATTCCCCCTCACATAATCCTGTCATGCTCAGTCCCCTCACATAATTCCTGTCATACTCACCTCACACAATCCCTGTCACACCCATTCCCCTCACACAATTCCTATCATACTCACCTCACACAATCCCTGTTACACCCATTCCCCTCACACAATCCATGTCACACCCATTTCCCTCACACCATCCCTGTCACACCCGTTCCCCTCACACAATCCCTCTCACACTTCCTATTTGGCCATTTCTCATCACATTCCCTTCCCCTCACAGGCTCTCCTGTCACACTCCCTACTTGGCCACTTCCTGTTGCCTCCAGTCATTCCACACAACCTAGATCACCTCCTCTCTCCCTCGGCCACTTTCTGCCACACTTGGACCATGTGAATTCACCATGTGAATCAACACCAGCCTTCCTACAGAGAAGATCTCTTCCGAGATGCCAGCCACCCCAGCTCTCCCTTCCCAGGCTCTTCACGGAACATGGCTGGCACTCCTCACACTGACCTTTCCTTTCAGGTTGACTACTGCTTGAGGTAAACTTGAAGAAGTGACAACTACTGTCCAACCCTAGACGAAAGCCAAATTTCCACCTTGTTCTCTGGAAACCTGGCCACCACACAGTGAGAAGGCGGCACAGGACAGGCAACATGGTAGCACTCCTGGGGGCCGCTGAGGCTCAGCCTACAGCCACCATCAGCCAAACCATGAGGTGTCCCGTCACCTCTAACTGAATCTTGCCAGCTGACACCCAGCTGTCATGGAAAGGCGCTGGCTACTTCAACTGGGTTTTATCTTCAGTCCTGACTGATATAGTCATTCTCGGGCATCTCCTTACACAGCAATGGCTGACTGACACATCTTGAGATGCAAGATCTGCCTCCTCCCAATCTCCCTTGCTTCATCTATTCCCAAAGAGCGCATCATTCGCCACCAAGGTACCACAGGAAGCACACGACACAGCGACACAGTGCAGGGTCTAGCCAAGAGCCCTGAAAACAGTGGGTGGAGGACAAGGCCGAGACCCTCCCACAGCTGCCTGGAGGCTGAGCCTTGGGTCCCCACACTGGAGTCCCCCTGAGAGAGGGTGGGCCCAGCTGAGGCCATTCCCTGCAGGCAGGCCTCAGGCTGGCCCATACCCAGGGCACCACCTGACGGCGTGAGGGGGCATCTGGGGCAGAGGGAAGGGTGACTGCCTCCCTTGGGGACCCCCCCCACCTTGGCAGCAAGGCAGCTGGTCCCCTGTTTCTCCTGGAACTCTGGGGCCCCACACTGCAGAGGCCTCTGCAGAGCCCTGCACAGCTCCTGCTCCAAAGGATTCTTTTCCAAGCTTAGTTCTCAAAGTAGGCCGCGAGCCGTGGGACCAACTCCAGCTCGCGGAGGCTGCGGAGGACTTCCTCTGAGGGCCAGGCCGGCTCGGAGAGGCTCCAGACCGCCGGCCTGAGGGATCGGGTCCAGTGACCTCAGCGGGTGATGGGACAGGAGAAGGGCACGGATGTCCCCTGCCTGACTCCTGCTCTAGGGACCTGAGGCTCAGGCGGAGACTCTTGCCCCGCTCTCCCTCCCGCCAGGTGCCCGTCTCTGGTAGGCCGCACTCTCAGGTAAGACGCCACACAAACTGGCTTTAGCAGAGGAAAGAGGCAGCGGACAAAGAGAAGCTACTTCCCAGTCACTGCAGTAACAGGTGGGCAAGCCTATGTGTGCAGACTCTGTGGTGATCAGACTGCCTGTCTCTGCTGTGTGGCCTGAGGCAAAGTGCTTGACGTTTCTGAGCCCAGCTGCCTCTTCTGAAAACAGGGAAGATGAACAATGTCTACATCGTAGGCTGCAGTGGGAATAACATCATTTGAGCGGGGGCATTTAGGAAGCACTGAGTGTGTAACTGCTCATTAAATCCAAATGAACAAAATAAAAGCTAATATATGGGAGCTGGCAAGATGGCTTAGGGGGTAAAGGTGCTTGCTGCCAAGCCTCATGGCCTGAGTTCAATTCCCAGGTCACACATGGTAGAATATGAGAGCTGACCCCTCGCACGTTGTCCTCTGACCTTTGCATTTATACTGTGGAACGCTTACACACACAACACACACACACACACACATACATACACACACACAAATGTAATTTAAAATATATATTTATACATGTTTTCAAAAAACAAAATTTTTTCTGCACCTCTTCCATCTGTGGTGATGTAAATCCTGCCCATTTTCCAGACAGGCTACACTGAGGCCAAAAAATAAAAATAAAAAAAAAGAAAGAAAAGCAAAATCACCTCCACATAGTCACAGGACTGCCACAACGGATCCCTAGAGTGTGTGACTTCAGAGCCGCAGGAGACACGAGAGAAATCCAATCTTGAAGGAGACAGGAGTCCACAGGGGAGCTGGGCTTAATCAGCGGCCCATCATTTTGTTTATTTTTTTCATCACTGTGACCAACGTCACCAAGCTACCGAACGAAAGGCAAAGAGGTTTGTTTTGGAGGGTTCCCTTGGCCCCACGTGTCTGCAGAGCACCCCAGCCGTGGGAGCATGTGACAGAGGAGCTTCACTGCGCTGTGGACAGGAAGTGAGCAGGGACAAGACACCCACAGGACAGGTCCCTGGTGAGCCATTTTTGCAAGCACTAGAGAGAAAGAAGGGGTCAACAGGGGGGAGAGTAAGTCACAGTGCAGAGGGTGTGTCAACATGCCAGGAGTGTGAGGCAGGGCGATCTGCCAGAGGCCTGTGGCTAGAGAGTAGAAAGAACAGGAATATGGCTCAGGATCAAGCTAAGGAGAGAGGCCGGGGACTGGTTGTATGGCTCAGTGTTAGAGAACTTACCTAACACGTGCGGGAACTGGGGCATGAAGGAATCAAACAGCAGTAAACCTGAGCCAGAATCTGATGAGCTAGAGTGACTATGGCAAACCGTATGTAACTACTAAAGACAGTGAAACAATTTTTAAAAAAATCATTAAACTAAAATGCTACATTAGAAAATTCTCAAGGAAACAGTAAAAGAAAGGAGGAAAGACATACAGAAAGCAAAAAGGAAAAACTGCAAACACAAGCTCTGCTACGTCTGCAACACACTAAGTATGAGTGGGTTAAACTACCTAATCAAAAGGCAAAGGATTTCTGACCAGATGAAAAGCTGCACATGATCTACAGGAGACATTATAGAGTCAAAGATACAAATAGAGCGAAAGCAGAAAGGGCCACAAAGAGGCTTTAAATAGGGGCTGCAGAGATGGCTCAGCAGTTTAAAAAATTATGGAATGTTCAAGCAGGGGACCCAAGCCAGTTCCAGTACCCATATGACAGCTCATAATTGCTTATACGTGTCTCTGTGGGTCTAGCACTTCTGGTCTCCAAGGGAAATCATATGCATGCGCGCACACACACACACACACACACACGCATACACACACACATACACACACACACACACACACACACACGCATACACACACACATACACACACACACACACGCATACACACACACACACACACACGCATACACACACACACGCATAAACACACACACACACGCACACACACACACGCATACGCACACACAATTTTTAAAAGAAGTTTCCAATAAGAAACAGAATAAATTAAAAAAAAAAAAAAAAAACCTTTTACTGTGACCAGAGATTGAAAGATGTGCTAATGGAAGAAAGGGCTATCCACTAGGAAGGCATAATCATTATAAACTTGCAGGCGCCTAATAGATGTACAATAAAGGAAACAAAGTAAAAATGAGAAACAGACAACCAAACAGCAATAGCTGGAACCATCAATGCAGGAGGCACAACTTCAACAATGCTACAAACCCTGAGGGCAGAAAGCAGCGTGGAGAGGAGGCCAGTCAGTCCTGAGGACTTGGCCTCAAACTGGGAGGGCCCTTTGGAGCTGGTTCTTGCTGGATCTACAGGCACCCCACTGTGTGGGCTTGGTAGGGAAGCCAAAGGCAGTCCAGAAAAGAACTGGGCAGGCCAAGTCCAGGGGAGATGGCCGAAACTGAGGCCAGCTGCCAGTGGTGGAGAGGGAGGAGAGAATGGGACTCTTGGCTAGTGTGGGACGTGAACCCTGGACTGTTTGATAAACAGGAAGAGAAAGGGCAGAGACAAGGAGCCAATAGTTTCTGTCTTGTGGATCTGAGTGGCCCGCTAGGGGAGGCCCCGAGAAGAACTCAGTTCTGGACATCTGGAGCTACAGACATCTTTACCACACATGGTCAGAAAGTCTCCACAGGGGCTGGAGAAGCAGCTCAGTGGTTACGAGCACTGGCTGCTCTTGCAGGGGACCTCGGTTTGGAACCCAGCGCGCACAGAAGGTTGTACGTGAGCGATGTTTTCTAAGGCTGAAGCCAACGACCCTGAGAATCCAGTTCCAGAGAAACGGACACCCTCTTCTGGTCTCCACGGGATCAGGAAAGTTCATATACATACATGGGGACAAAACATACAGATAAAATTAAGTAAACAAATGTTAAAAAAAAAACATTTTTAAGGTGGTGATAAATTTTGAAAGCTGTGTAACAAAGGCTGCCAAGTGGGGAGGTTTGGGGGGGGGGAGTTGGGGGGGAGAACAGAGAGTCCATCAGGAAGAGGGTGGGCATGGCAAGTCACCCAGGGGACAAAGGAAGACATAGGGAGGAGGACCCACAGCTTAGAGGCCACCGGAAAGTGATGGGCCTGGGATATATACAGGAAGTGACATCAAGAGGTAGGAGGGGAAGAGGGGGCGTGAGGACCTCGGGGACACATGGGGGCTGGGGGTGGGAACATTGTGAGGAGGTGGGGCTGGAAGCAGCTGCAGAGTGGGCGGAAGAGACAGGGACAGAGATAGGGACAGAGACGGTATGGAGAGATGACATTCTAGAAGCAGAAGCGGCGGCCATTTCTTGCCTTTCTTGGAGAACAGAAAAATGGGGCTAGACCCCCACAAACCCAGCTGTGCTGTTGCCTCCTCACTGAAACCAAACCCCTGACGGGCAGCTTGAAGGGCAACTCTGGATGACCGAGCACAGTCCACGCACACTACTGGGGAATGCACGGTGGCAGTTCCCCGTTACTGGTCAACCTCCTCGTGTCTCAGGGGAAGGAGGCAAGGTGGACAGACATTGGCGCCAGACTCCTAACCCTCAAGGCCCACAGCCCTCAGTGACCCTCCTCTCGCAGAGTGCCTGGATTCCCGAAAGTTCTCCAACCTCCCGAGAAGAGCCGCCAGCTGAGGACCAACCGTTCCGACCTGTGAGCCTCAGTCCGGCAGTCTGCGTGGCCCACCCACCCCGGGGCAGCTCGTGGCTAAGAGCTCCTCTGCCTGCACCTTGCCCAGTCAAGTCCTCACGGCTAGAGCCTCAGCCACACGGGGCTGCCTCTGTCGCCACCCCGAGTGGACAGCCACCCGCATCAGATTGCACCACACCCCTCTCGTCTTCTTCCTTTCCTGAAAGCATTCATCAATCCGCCTTGCACCCCATGGCCTCGGCCTGGCCCTACTGCTCACGGCACCCAGTTCATACACAGTTTGCCAGTTACTGCGCAAAAGACAGACTCGGAGCCAACGCCCCAGCCAGAGTGTCTGGGATGGAGTCCTAAGTGACCCTGGGCACACGGACCACTCTGGACCTCAGAGTCTTCATCTATAGTCTAGGGTAGCTGCACTGTCAGCCCCGAAAACCTTCGAGGTTCAAATGAGACAACGGAGCTCTGGCGGGATGGGGTGAACCGGAAGGAAAGCGGTAAGGTCAAATCCACGGAGTCAGGTTCACAGCAGGTGCTGCGGCTACAGACTCCGCTTAGGAAGGGTGGGGGATGGAGCAGCGGTTAAAAGAAAATCTGAAAAACTTTTTTAATACAGCCTACAAGTCTGTCTCCTTCCTTCTTTATCAACGACACGATTTATTGAGCGGGGAGACCATATTGACTAAATAAATCTTGATAACGACCACAGCAGGAATCAATAGCTGCTTATTATCAGGCCAGCCCGGAATTTCATCTTGTGGAACACAGGCCACAGGACTGGGGCGCCATGCAGCCCCACACTGGCGGGAGGCTGGGCTGGACAGTGGGTAGCGCACTCACTGTCCATCCAGACACGGGGGTGTCTCAACCTTCTTAACACTGTGACCCTTTAATACAGCTCACGTTGTGGTGGCCACCCCTCCCACCTCCCCTCCCACCTTCCCACCCACCCCCACCCACCCCCAACTTAAGATTATCTTCATTGCTACTTTATAACTGTAATTTCATTGCTACTTTATAACTGTAATTTTGCTACTGTTACAAGTCATAATGTGAGGATCTGTGTTTTCCCACGGTCTTAGGTCACCCCTGTAACAGGGCCCCGACCCACAGGTTGAGAACCGCTGCTCTAGCGTCACTGAGCTTCAACTGCCTGGGCTGTTCTGCTGGGCAGGACCGTTTCCTAGAGCAGCTGAGGGCAGGCTGTGTGAAGGGGGCTGCGGGTGGCTTGGTTGGCAACAGTGCTTACCTATGAGCCCAGTGCGTACCCATGAGCACAGTGCTTACCCATGAGCCCAGTGCGTACCCATGAGCCCAGTGCTTACCTATGAGCCCAGTGCTTACCCATGAGCCCAGTGGTTACCCATGAGCCCAGTGTTTATCCATGAGCACAGTGCGTACCTATGAGCCCAGTGCTGACCTATGAGCCCAGTGTTTACCTATGATATGAGCCCAGAGCTTACCTATGAGCCCAGTGCTTACCTATGAGCCCAGTGCTTACCTATGAGCCCAGTGCTTACCTATGATATGAGCCCAGTGCTTACCTATGAGCCCAGTGCTTACCTATGATATGAGCCCAGTGCTTACCTATGAGCCCAGTGCTTACCTATGAGCCCAGTGCTTACCTATGAGCCCAGTGCTTACCTATGAGCACAGTGCTTACCTATGATATGAGCACAGTGCTTACCTATGAGCACAGTGCTTACCTATGAGCACAGTGCTTACCTATGAGCACAAGGCCTGGGATCTGCGTCCCACCACCTCCATACAAACCAGGGGCTCTGGACACACCCTCCCACACTGGGGAGGAAGAAGCAGGAAGATGAGGAGTTAGAGGTCATCTTTGGCTACATAGCAGGTTTGGAAACAACCTAGGCTATATGAGACCCTATTTTAGAAAGAAGGAAGAGGAAGAAATGGGAGGGAGGGAGGGAGGGAGGGAGGGAGGGAGGGAGGGAGGGAGGGAATAAAGGAAAAAGGAAACGTGGCAGGTGCACGCAGGCCTGAGCAGGGGTGGGTGACTGGGCTCAGCCCTGGCCCCTCTGGCCACAGTGGACCAAAGGCGCTCAGAGCCCAGCAGGCCCCGGGCCATGGCCCTGACAGCGCACCCAAGGGAACTATGGCCTTGGACTGAGCGGTAAACTGGGAACGCTTCGGTTCACGGGGCTTGAAGAGAGACCCAAGAGCCACCAAGCTGCACAGGGACCCCAAGGGTGAACTCTGACCTCCCAACACCTAGCAAGCGTCATCTCCTGGCTGCTGGTTCCTGATGGGCCAAGCAGGAGCAGCCTGGTCACAGTGGAGCAGAGGAGGCCGTGGGGCTCACCCGTGCCTTCCGTGCCTTCCGGGAACTTAGTGCCTCCTCTCATCTGACATCAGAGCAGCCGCCTCCCCCTAGGGACTCGGCACATCTGAGCTGAGCAGAGGCCCAGAGTGTGAGCAACAGGGGCAAGGCGGGTGTGGCTGCTGAGGAACTGGTGCCAGGCTGTGGTCAGGAACATCCATGCTTCATCTCATACCCCAGGAGGAGGGGCTGGATCTAATACCCATCCTACAGATGAGGAAACTGAGGCAGACAGTCTGTCCCAGGCCTCCCTGCCCAGGTTCACCCCAGACTGGACTTTAGACTGGGGTCCCCGTCTCCGTACCCTCAGCAGCTCTCTGATACCGCTGAGTTGGCCAGCACGGTGTCTAGTGAAAAATGCCACCTGGCTATGTCTGCTCCCGGTGACAGCTGCCCCTAAGCATTCTGGGTTTTGACTGAGGCTGGCAAACCATCACAGGTGGCCCACAGCCACCAGAATTTAATTCATAGATGCATTAATTAGAAGGGGGGCCACCGCCCAGGCTCGAATTGGGGTCACCAGTTTCCAAAGCAAGATGCACAGAGCTAAAGATAAACCAGGCTCACCAGTGGCCTGAGGGCAAATGGTTTCCATTAGCTCAAGTGAGCCAACATGACTCCCTGAGGGGAGGGGCAGAGAAGGAAGAATGAATGAATGAATAAATGAATGAACGAAAAATCAAATCATGCAAGCAGGATGCTTCATGTAGGAATATTTCAGAAAAGACGATGAGGATCTCTCGAAATGAGGGCTGCCCAAAAAGAGCAGGAGCCAGCAAGTCAAAGGAGGGAGCTCTTGAAAGGACAGGACAAACAGTAAGTGCAAAGGGCCTGTGGTTGAAATGGGCGGGGTGCTACCAAAAAACAGTGAAGATGCCAGATATGGGGGAAGACAGGAGGCAAGAGGGAGAGGTTCTGGGCGGAGGTAAAGGAGGAAAGCTGAACTGTGTGGGACTGGTGGGCCAAGTGAGACCAGAGCACACCGATGGACACGGCTCCCTCGAGATTTGATGGACACGGAGGGAGTGGGAGCCTAGGCAAGTGGCCTCACTTTCTTGTCTGCCGCCTCCAAGAAACATGCATGAAGATGTTGTACATAACATAGAAAACGCACTGGGCCTGGCCCGGCGGCCCTGCAGGCTCACCGCCGAGGCTGAGGCCTGCCGTTCCCGGGACTTAGGTTCTGTCACCTTTGCTAAAGCCAGAGTCCTACAAAGACACTGCCTTGCAGCCTGACCAGCGAGCTACCAACACGCCCACCTGCCTCACCAGAGAAAGCAGCTGCCCAAGGACACACAGGTAGTGTGAGCGCAGAGCTGGGATTTGAACCCTGGCAGCGCCATACACGGTCACAAGATTAAAACGGGGGAGGTGGGGGAAGCGAGTTAACTAGATCACTAGTTAAAAAATAAAGTTCTCAAGGCTTTTTTGGTGTTGGACAGCTGGTAAAACTGTCTTCCTCTAGTTCTGTGTTATTTATGTGTGTGTGTGTGTGTGTGTGTGTGTATGTCTATGTGTGTGAGTATGTCTGTTCTCTCTCTCTCTCTCTCTCTCTCTCTCTCTCTCTCTCTCTCTCTCTCTCCTCACCTCCCCCACTGGGGCCTTTGCATACCCTGTTCCTACACTAGCGAGTGGTCACTGCCTGTGGCCTTTGGATCCCCCCTTGAAGACTCACTGTTTCCAGGAAGCCAAGTGCAGGTGACTCCTTGGGTCACATTCCCAATGTCTGGTGACCAGATCAGGGCCCAGATGTCTGTGTCCGCCTTCTTGCTGTCACCTCCCAGCCCCCTGGCATCCAGCCTTCCCGCTAACATTGACGTAATATCTGTATCCTCGGCCACATAGTTTACAAGCTATCTTAATTATGTTGTTATTCCATTGTTTATATAATCACTAATTATCGTTATTAGTGTCCCCATGAGTGGTAAGCTCACGTCATGGAGTAAGACAATAGCAGTTATAAATTTCAGCTTTCCCTAGTGCTTCTGTGTGCTGGGCTCCGAGCTCTGGGTGTATTACCTCAGTCTGAGGGATTCGACTGTCATCCACACTTTATCTATGAGGAGCCACAGCTC
The DNA here is from genome assembly GCF_947179515.1 of Apodemus sylvaticus. Classification (NCBI taxonomy): domain Eukaryota; kingdom Metazoa; phylum Chordata; class Mammalia; order Rodentia; family Muridae; genus Apodemus; species Apodemus sylvaticus. The sequence goes on along the minus strand of NC_067493.1, from coordinate 47,086,781 downwards.
AGAGGGGTTAAGTCACTCAACCCAGGCCACACCGCCAGCAAAGAGCAGACAGAGAACTTGAACCCAACACATCCCGCGGATCCCACAGGCGCTCACGAGAGACAGTGGGTCTTGAATGACAAGCGGCCGGGTGACAGTTCTCTCAGGGATATCTGCCTCACCAAGGAGACCCAGGTGATCTCTGCGGTCTCCCCAGCCGCAGCACCCACGTCTAAGCAGCCAGCTGGACTGGCCAGTTCAGCAGAGCGGCTCCGAGGGAGGCCTCCGTCCTGTTCGGTTTGACTGACGGCGGCGGCGGCGGGGCTCGCACAGTCTTAAGCACCGCTGGGCTCCAAGCACCCTGGGCAGACAACCAACTCAGACCCGAGCGCCAGGGGATTGATTTTTTTTTTTTATCCTGTCTTTCTTTTTAATGACAAACGTATATCCGGGAACTGCAATCTGGTTTGTCTAGAGGATGGCAGAGACAAGGTGGGGGTGGGAAGGGGGCTGAACGGGCAGCCTTGGGACCACTTGACTCTGAACCACAACCGTCTCTCTCAGCAGGACCATCAGGAGGCACACACTACTAGAAGAGGCTTTCTCTGATGCAAGGCAAGGCAGCTAAGCAGCCTGGGCACGGCCCCCTTGATAACTGGTGACCTTGACACTCCACCCCACCCCCCAGCTGTCCTGACCCTCCGTGGATTCCTGATCCTCTGAGCTGTGCTGGCTGGGAATATCCAGCCCTTCAGCTCCGAATATCCTTCACAGATCCCATCCCACCCCTCAGAGCCCCTCATCGACGGAGAACAGAAGCCGCTGCGTTTCTCAGTTGAAATCTCCCATGTTCTAAATGCCAACAGTTTTCGTGAGAAAAGAGTTCACATCCTGACTCTTCCACACAGACAGATAGACAGACGCATCCATGGGTCCAACAAGGGCTCCACGCTGCAACCTCTGCCGCCTCTGCAGCCAGTCTGCAGGAGACTGGGAAAGCATGCTGCAACAACACCCAAAAAGCCTCAAGACAGCCTGACGGCCAGGAGGTTCTGGCTGCCGCTCCCACACCCTCTAAAAATACCTAAGAAGGAACGAGGAGGCACTTACAACGCATGATCGCACGCCCCACGCTCTGCCGAACACCGCCGTACTCCGCGTAGTAGGAGAATACTAAGAGTCCCACTGAAAGAGAGAGAAAGGCACAGAGAGGCTAAGTCACCGCCCAAGGTCACACAGCAGACGGGTGAGATGAGGACAAGCCAGGTTGGGAACTGTCACCATCCTGGAGAGTCGGGCTGCCATCTTAAAGGAGAGGAGATGCGTTCCTACTTGAAAAGGGAAGAGCAGGGATTGCTCGATCACCTATGTGGGGGACACCTCAGCCTCCCTGTCAACCCGTGGCTATCACTGTCTGCTTGTATGAATAAAGTTTTATTGTCCACACGTTTTCGTTCATATTGGCTACGTCCAGCCATGTCATTCAATTTTCACCAGCTAAGGCTCTAGACAGGTACACCAGGGACCTCAACATCTGTGATAATCCCAAGCCTGTGGGGAAAGACAGTGGTCACATTTGGTGGCAGACCACTGCTACTTAGGATGTGTAGAGGAGCCGCCACACCCAGAAAGTTCTGAGGTCAACCACTAGGGAAATGCAAGGCACCTAGAAACCCTGGGAATATCTCTGCATAGTATCACAGAGCAGGGGAAGGCATGAGGGGGGAGGGGGCATCGCACGCCTTTAGTCCCAGCACTCAGGAGGCAGAGGCAGGTGAACCTCTGAGTTCAAAGCCAGCCTGGTCTATACAGAGATAGACTCAGGCCACCCAGGAAACACACACACACATACACACACACACACACACACACACACACACCTGAGACTCTAGGCTGTGTCCGCTGACAATCAGAACTATCACATCCTGCCTCAAAAAAATCGGCTGACTGGCAACTGAGGAAGACACCTGTTGTCATCCACGTGTACCTGCGCGCACAGACAGGCGCATGCACAAAAGGCACGGATAAAATAAACCAGGAATTGTCAGACTTAGTTGACTGTCTGGGAAGCCATGGTGAGGATTGAGACTAGGGGCAACGGAGGCCATGGAAGGTCGGGAAGACATTCCTGGAAAGGGAAATTCGTGTGCAAAGGTCATGGGGTAGGGTAGGGGTGGGGTCAGCATGCTGGAGGGTCAGGGCAGAGTGAGGGGGGCAGAGACAGGGTGGGGGAAGTCACATGGTATTTGCCAGAATGAAGGTATTCAGAAGGCATTCAAAGTTTAACGTATGCAACATAAGAAAAAATTATCATTCACGATTTACGAAATAGAGAGCCAGGGAGGTTCCGCCTGCAGTGGACTCCGTCTGGAGAATTCCTTATCCCCAAACATAATTGCTGAAAGGGTCAACAGGCCCCACCATCGCCAACACCAGACACAGCAGGGCTCAAGGTGGGAGGAAGCGGTCCTGAGTGAGCCCACACCCTCCATCTCCACCTCAGTCTCCCTCCACAGAAGCTCAGTCATCTGGGAGATCTGGGGTGCTGGCTGACCTCCACCGCCCCTACACCCCAAAAAGACGCAGGTTCCAGGGCCAGGATCAAAAGCAGATGGATACAGGTTTGCCTGCGGCCCGAGCACTCGGGAAGCTAAGTCAGGAGCTAGAGGTTGGGGTCGGCAAGCCACCCCCTTGCCTCATGCCCAGCCTGAGCCTGATCTGCCTCAGCACCAGGTGCCTGGGAACCAGCTGGCAGTTGATCCCTGCTGCAGAAAAAGGCTCACAGACCCACAGTTTCTGCGCACCCCCCCCCCCCACCGCCATCATCCAGGCCCAAATTTAGAGCAGCTAAGGTGCTCACACGGAAGGCACCATCTGCCGGAAGAAAGGTTACCTCACGGAATGTCAAGTCTGAAGGCAGAACCCTCTTTTAATGGGCAAGTTAAAAGAAATGGAGACAGGGAGATGGAGACGGTGGGAGCCCATTCTTTTTATTTGTGTGTGCGTGCGCAGGCACTCCCTACCCCCAACCCCACCCTGTAGCCACGAGACCAGCTTTGTGCAGGCCACCCAGACACCAAAGTGCTCAACCGGCTCCATGAACAGCCGTCATCTCCTACACACACACATACACACATACACACACAGCTGAGGGGTGGAAGGCAGACTAATTCTGCTCATGCCCTGCACTCCACCAGGGAGCCAGAAACGATGGCTGAGTTCCTTACATACATGTTCAATATCTGCTTCCCGTCTTTCCCATGGAAGGGCTCCTGTCATGACGTATCAGAAACCAGGAAGGCAGATGGGACGGCTAGCCAGGCAGCTTTACTTACTGAAAGCATGCTGGGTTTGGCCTTAATCTTGAGATGTTTCTAGAATGTTCCTCTGATCCCATACACATCCTCCACCTGCCCTGTCTCCCCGCTCCTCTAGTCCCCCCACAGGCTGGCCTGTCGTGGTACGTGGTACGTCAAGCCCTTTCTGCTGTCTGCCCATTCCAACAGACAGAGATTCTAGGCAGTCAGGAAGTTTCCAAAGTTAGGAATCAGCAGCAAGGCTGATAGCTTATTTACCGATGTCACGGGTAGAAAGGGGGATTTTGACACATTGTTAAATGATAGTACATTTAGGTGAGTCGACCTGTCAAGGGCTCTAATGGATGTCTAAGCACTAGGCAGCTGATATGTAAAATTTACCTGCTTCAGAACATCACAAGGTTACAATATTTTAATTATATCCACGCTCTTTTCTGAACTTTGAGTACAGCACAGTCTTCCTCAAAGCACCACCTGGCTTCCAGACATTCCAGAAGTTTCCCTAAGACACCTTTAACAAGCCCACCCTCGCAGACTCATCCTGAGGGTCGTGCCAATTCTTCCTCCTCGGGGAACGGGCAATTTTCTACCTGAGTCTTCTGTGAGGGGCCACACCACTTCCATCCCCCACAAACCCTCATTCAAACCGGTGCCCCCAAAAACTTAGCTTCCTCTTTTTTAGGGGGAAAAGAAAGATGGGGTGGGGAAAGGACTCAGAACAGCTTTTAAATCTTTTAAAAAGGGTGTGGAGTAGGGGTAAATGAAACCGGAAATGACAAACCATGAACCCGTGAATCCAGTTACAACGATAACACACAGAAAAGTCATAAAATACGCCCACATTAGTGATGTTCACCATAAAACCATCCTATAACCAAATGAAATATATCGGCGTTAACTCAGGAAGGAATTTTATTTCTTTTCATTTCTGGGCTGCTATAAACACAGGAGTGGGGGCAGAGAAGAAAAGTGGGAGAGATGATTGCGGAGTGCCAGGGTGGGGTACCCAGGTCCCATGACCTTTGCAGTCATTCCTTGACACACACCCCCTCCAATCCCGGGGTTGTCTGACTGACTTCCATCCAAAGAATATACTTCAGCACTCAAAGAATGTGCTAGGGAAAAAAAATACTAACTGGACAGCTTCCATGTTTAAAATATATATACTTCCCAAGAACAGAAAGTCCAGCTGGTACAAGGTCACCTTTCCTGTCCTGGACGGGGCAGCGTCAGCAGTGTGGTCCTGCCTGGGTACACGGGGCTGCTTTTACTGACTGGGTCACTTTAAGACTCAGAAATCAAACAGTAAGAAACCACTGCACCTGAACAGCCAGGGATACAAGTCACACGATCCTCCCAGGCCCTGGGTGAGGGTCCTCCCCAGCTCTGGGCCTGCAGAGACCCACAGCTCCTACCTGTATGTCCCAATAGGTAGAAGTTTCCTCTGCGGGAGAAATGAAGACACAAGCGTGTGTGGAGGAGGAGGAGGAGTCACTGAGAGGATTACCAGAAAGGGTCCCTGGCAGAGGGCTGGGAGATGGAGGTCCGGGAGACCCTGGGCTTTGCACGCCGGGCTCGGGACCACAGGAGAGTCTGAGGCGGAGGCAGAGAGTGGGCAGCTGCGCCAACCCGGGGCCTGGCAGGATACGTGCGGCACTTCCACAGTCATTCCTCTGAGCTCAGAACTATGCAGCCTTTTCAAACTCCCTGGGGGGACATCCCCTCCTCTTTATATCGATTCAGATGAGCCCCACTCCCCGGGAGCCGGTTTGTGCCAGACACACAGCCATTGTCTTAATGAGTTCACACACACACACACACACACACACACACACACACACCCTTGTATATTCCCTGTTGGGAGAGAGGTCTTGGTGTTCCTGGTCCCTGCCACCTGCACAGGCCTGTCCACCACCCCCACTCACCACCTCCCCACTACAATCTCCTTTTCCATCCCTGTGTGTTCTGAGACCCTAACAAAAGGCGTGCAGAGCATGGGGAGTCAGCTGGAACCAAGACTGGGGTGACCTTCCACAGCTCCACAAAAGCCTCCCCACAGAGACAGGGGACAGGGAGCCTCAAGAACCACCACAATCAGCTCTGAAACCAACGTGGGGGAGCCGCACCCAGCCCCAGGCCAGTCTCTCTGTCTCTCTGTCTCTCTCTCTCTCTCTCTCTCTCTCTCTCTCTCTCTCCCACCAAGCCTGCAGTCAGGCTCTTGGATGGAAAGCGAGTTATCTAATGAGAATCGTGTTAACTGGCATTCCAGGCGACTCTGGGCAAATACCGGCCGCTGTCAAGCTCACCGCGGCAATTCTCTCCAGGAGAATAACAATAGCACCCGGGTAAGAGCTTCCGCCAGCCCAGCTGCTCGCTCCCCTCTCGTCTGCCGCGTTCTTGTCATTCCTTATGTTACAGAACATCAATCATAAATAAGGACGCTGTCCCCGAGCTTGCCCGGGTCTCATTTACAAACATTAGCAGGGAATACGATTACCATTGGCCTTCGTGCCAAGCCCAATGTGGCTACCCAACTCTCTCTGCCCCCTCCCCACCCCCACCCCCACCCCCCACCTCCACAGCCACTTGAGCACCCTTTAAACCGGCTAGCAAGGCTCACAACCCTGCCCATCCTAGCCCCGGCCACCAAACTGGAACCTCAACTCGGGCGCGGACCAGAAATTGCACAGCTCTTGCAGTTATTAACTGCATGCCTGAGTGCCCCGATTTTCTCTCCGGCTCGATGGCTTTGAGGGAGGAGGGGAGCGAGGAGTGGGGACAGAGAAGAGGGGGGGCTGGAGCCACTTATCAGAAGCAACTTAACGAGATCTGCGGACAGATTAAAAAGGGAAAGTGGGTCCCTTTATTTTATTTTATTTTATCTCCAGACGTGCTGTCACGAATTCTGAGAATGACACTGGCCAAGCAGAATGCCCTCAGAGCGCGGTTATCCACCAGGCTTCCCCGCCCCTGGCTGTGCCCCGCCGCACCTGCCCCGGACTCTCCTCGACTGCAGGGTGTGGGGGAGCCTCTGAGGGCATAATGAGCACCCGAGTGTGTCTCCAATTGTGGTACTGTGACACTGACCCCCCCCTCCCCATCCCAGGGCCTCAGAAAGACGGGCAGCGAACATCCCAACCTGGAGGCACCTGGAGCCCGCGCCACCAGGAACATCGGAAAAAGTGCTGGGGCTGCAATGAGTGTCGCCCCGGAGAAGGAGAAGGGAGCGAGGGGGACCAAGGGAACCCTGGGCAGTGAGAGCAGGCAAGATAGAACCCGCAGCCCGGGGCGCGGGTGCAAAAGTTCCCAGGGGCTGCAGCCCGCGCACCTGCTCCGCCCCGCGGCAGGTGCGCAAAGTTGCGCGCGCTCGGGGCCTGGGGCTCCGGGCGGCGGGACCGGGATGGAAGGATGGGGCGGGGAGGGAGGAGCAGACAGGGAAGGGGACTATCAGGATGATGGGGATCAAGCAGGAGGAGGGGAAGCAAGGGAAGAAAAAGCAAGACCGGCGAGGGGGCGGGGGAGGGGGGCCCAAGACAGAGGTAGGAAAGAGGGAGGCAGAAAGCAGGCGGAGGGAGGGAAAGCTGGCGGAGTGGGTGGCAAACCGAGAGAGGGCGAAACAAGACGCGGAGACTAACCGGCAGGGATCGGCCCGGGAGGAGCACCAAGCGTCCTGGCTGCAGCAGCCGGTGGAGGAGGCGGCGGCGGCGGCGGTGGCGGCGGCGGCGGCGGCTGGATGGCTGCGCAGCCGCGTCCCGCTCCCCGCGTTGCCCGCGCGCTCTCCGTGCTCCCCGCGCTCCTCCCGCTCCCCGCGCTCCTCCCGCCTCGGCGCCTCCCGCGTCCCAGAGGCCGCCCGAGGCGGCAGCGAACAAAGGCGGGCCGGTCCGCTCACCTGCAGCCGCCGCGAGTCCAGGCGCCGTCTGGCGCGCGGCCCCCTGGTCGCCCGCGCAGCCCTGGCCGGCCTCGGCCCCCGGGCCCCCCGTGGTCCCCCCTCGGCCGCCATCTTGGGGGCGGGCGCGCGGCCGGGGATGCGGCTGCCGCCAACACCCGGGCTGGACCCCGGGAGCGCGGCCCGGCTCTGCGCGCACGCACTTGACTTTGGCTCCTTGCAAACTTATCGACGGCGCCGCGCGCGCGGATCGATGCGCAGGGGGCGGCGGGAGCGCGGAGGGGCCGCGGGCGACGGGGACCGTAAGGAACAAAGTGAGCGCTCTGCAGTGCGTGCGGCCGCTCTCGGCGTGGCCCCGCGCGAGGGGAGCACGGAGCACACACACGACCCTCAGGCCGAAGTCCCCCGCGCGCCACACGCTCCCTGCGCGGCGGGAGACCGCCGCGAGGGGGCGCCCCGGAGCCGTGGGAAAGTCTCCGGGCGCCCAGCACCGTGCTGTACAGACAGCACCCAAGCCAGTCCTGTTGGGGACCAAGGACCCTCCCTGTGTGTCTATGCTTTGAGGCTCTGATAGTATTTAGTGGGCGTAACACACCCCACAACTTTACAACGTAAGTCTCTGGCGCGGAGTGAACATTACTGCAGGATGTCCTTAGAGAAAGCTTTGCAGAAACCTTTCCCCAACAGCTACTAGGATCATTTGAAGTTCTCCAGACCTGCTGTGGCGGCTCCAGACCTCTAACATCACCGTGGGGGGCGGGGAGGTCATGTAATCAATACCGTGACCGACCCACCTGGGGACCCCCAGCCCTTTGAGCATTGATCGTTAACCCAAGGAGTGGAGGTCCTGGCCTTTACAGTTTCTCAGACCCTGGACCAAAAGGGGGGCGTATTTCACATACTCCTCTTCTTTTCTGTCTATGAGGCCTCCCAACTCATCATCCTAAAGTAGGGACTGAGAAACCCATCAGGCCTCGGTACACCAACCCCATAAAAAGAACCTCCGGACCCTGAAGTCACCCAGTCTGCCTGCCAACCGCCCCACCCCCATCATTACACATCACCCCCACCTACTTCCCTTCCAAAAGAAGAGGCCTAGTCCCTCCTCGCTTCTGTCAAAAGACTAGCTTTTATGGACAGCCGACCGAAATTATATTCTCTTTTTACGGCTGAGCGCGGACTTCTGACATCACTCTTGGTCTGGGACAATAGATCGATACAGTGAGTTATAAAAAAGATGAAGTTTAGAAGAGTTGTAAAGGAGGGAGAATCATGATGGATATTTTTGATGATTTTCCAATATTTGTGTCTCTGAGCACGTGCTTCAAGGCAATTAAAGTTTTTAATGTAATGTAAATAACTGTTTCTTAAATGCTTCAGGGGGAGGTGTGATCGCTCGGAGCCCATCCGTCGAGCGGTTTAAAACCTGCCGTGTGATTTAAAGTAGGATACAGTATTTCTCTCGCCATCCTCATACATTTTTTTTCCTGTGACGTCTGCGCAAATACATTAACGCAGGAGTTGAAAAGACTCCTCAGACCAAAAGTAGAGCTTTTCCAGAGAGGAAACAAATCAGGCCGAGTTAGCAATTCTGAGTGGCCCATTTCCCTGCCAGATTAAATTGCACGTGACATGTGGTTTATTTCCTCTCTCCATAACTCTGCCTTCAAATTACGGCTCTCGTTCCGCAAAATGAATTTAAGCAAATTTCATAACTAATGCGTTGTGATTTTTTTTTTAAAAATGGCTACATTTTCTTCTTGACTATGCAGCTTGCAGTCCCCATGTCTTTGTGTCTGCTCTTTAAAAGCCCGTGATAAAGAATTTTAGAAAGAAAAAAAAAAAACCTAGCAATTATGAGACCTTTTCAAAACAGGTTTAACAAACAGAGCTTCAATGTATTTTAATGTATGTCTGCCTCTTGCCTCCGTGGGACAGACACACTGCCATGGTGACTTTTGGGATGCTATATCGAGAAGGACTTGTGCCTGTCTGGTATTCCTGCTCAAAGTGCAGAGTCTAAATTTAATTGTGAAGAAATATCACAGGATCCCAAATGGAGGGGCAGTGGGGGTGGGGTTCTCTCCAAAATAAACGGGTTGCTCTCTTTAAAATTATGTATGTAATATATATGTGTGTGTGTATGTATGTATTACTCAAAACAGGAAGACCAAGCACACTTCCAAGCTATAGGAAGCCAACACAATTTTACAAATCGACAAACCAAGGGGACAACCAAGGGTTTTCTTTGTCTCCAAAGGCCATCAACTGGACTCAACAGCAAATTTGGACCAAAGTCAGCAGATAACATATTAACAGTAGCTCTCAGATTTGGATACATGCCTTGGGTCCTCTGTAACAAAATAGCTTTGTTTTGTTTTGTTTTGTGTTTTTAGTGGCTAGGAGGGGAAAAAATGGGAGAAGCTGTGTCTGTGGCGAACTCAAATGTGTCACAAATGAAGACAAGACCTACCTATTCTTCTCTGTCCAGAACCTGAGACCATACACACTGCTAACATTTAAAGATTCTGTCTCTCAACACAAGTAGTTAACATTTCTTCTAGACGTTTCGGGGAATCTGAAATTATGCCAAAATCAAGTCAGAAGTACAGACACGAGATCAAGATCGGGTTTCCTTGTGGCCGTTTGGCATCACATAAGGCGCCCACCCACAACTTTTCTTTCGTCCTCACCAAGTCAGGCTGCACCTTTGACCAAGCAGGAAATTGCCACAGCAAACATGCTTACCCAGGAGCAGCAAGAAAATCCAATAATTCAGATTGTTTTAAGTCCGTGATATTTTTAAATGACTTAATACAGCTGAGTCTCTGAAGAATTCCAACCATTTTAATGGCGGCAACTTGCAGTCCCACTGAGGAACCGGCCGCCACATAAATACTGAATGATCGTGTCTTTCTGTCTCGGCTGAAACATATTAGCTTTGTTTAGCGGCTTATTGCTTTATTCACAAAATAAATTTCAGCCGTCTCTCTCGCAGCCGCGTTCAGAGCACATCGCCAGCCTGAGCCTTATTAGATATGGGGGCTCCCGTTCCAGCCGCATCTGTAGCCGTCTCAGACTCAGCAATAATGAATTAAGCGGTTAAGTGTTTAGCCCCCGAATGGAGTTAGCTCTAGGAAGTGATATTATTATTGGTGGTCCACGAAAGCCAGGAAATTCAGACTTCCACAGCAATCGAGTGTCCTTGGAACTAAGGCAATATGATTTTAAATTTTGTTGTGGAAAAACAAATGCTTTTCACATCTTTATTAATGGAGAGAAACTTAAGCAGGTCCCTGATTAATTCTGGACTCCCAGCCCCACCCACTCCCTGGATCAATGGTAGAAAATTGCAACAAGAACACAGACGCCTTCTGGGGCAGCCCATCCTGAAAGCAGAAGCAGCCAGGACCCTTGGAGAAATTCATAAACTGTTGGAGAATCCCCGGGAAGCCGCCGGCAGGTCCTCAGCCCCCATGCATAATGGTATTCGAGAGATCTCGGCATCAAAGATGGAACAAAAGGAAAATGTCCTTTGAGAGGCCGGCGTCGCCCACCGCAGCTGCCAGGCAAGGAGGGAAGCAAGCCTTGGAATTAATCTGGAAGTGTGAACACCCCGAGAGAAGCAAGGAGCGGGGACACAGCCTGGCAGCCGCCTGCGTGGGGTGGGGCAGGTTCGGGAAGGCGGGGGCATGTCAAGCCCACCTCCCAGCCTCTGCCAGGACAGGCAGCCAGGACCAAGCAGCCAGCAACTCCTCTGCCCCATGCTGGCAGCCACCACCTTACCAGTCACCTAGCGGCTGCCAGCATGCCATAAATAAACCACAGATAAAAATGTCAGTCGCTCACACAGAGCGGCTAGTCCGGGTGTTGAGTCTGGCCCTGCCACTCGAAGACCTGGGCAACCCAGTTTGCCTTTTGTGGCTTCTTTTCCTCCGTGGGTGCCAGTGCAATCATGGTCCCATGTTGTGACTAGGATGTGTGTGAAGCACTGAGAATGGGCAGAGGCCACCGGCTCTTGGTGTCCCAGGGGACAGGCGGGGATGGGTGCAGGGTCCCACTGCAGGTGGGACGCTTGAGGTGCTGAGAAGTGGCAAGTTTCAGGTCACACAGGTGAAGGAGGCCGCGTGAGGAGAGACTCCAAGCTTGTTCACTGTAATCTGAGATTGATGGGAAGAACTGGTCACAAAGCCAGGATGTGGGCCTCAGCCCGGTGCCAATTCCCCATGACCCATCAGAACTACCGCGGAACCCCACTAGTGGGAGAGGCTCTCTGGACCCAACTCCCCTCCCAGGCCAACCCTACTTAAATAAACAATAGTATTATCTGTGTGTTGAGTATTCCCTTTAAGCTCCCCTCCCCCATTGGCTCTGCACCTGCTGACCTCAGTGGACTACATCTCCCAGGCGCCCTTGCTGTCTGACTAACATTTGGATTGACCAATGGAATGCCTCTTTGGAGATCAAAGGGTGGGAAGAGAGGAAGTTGGGGCTATTGGTTCCCAGTGTCCCTCTCTGTTTCCCTCAAGTTGGAGCAGTTTTTCTCTAACTGCCCCCTCCCCTCCTCCTCCTCACTGGCTCCAAGACCTGCTCTCTAAGCATCCCGATCAGGTCTGGGGTTTGTGACTTCCTCTCTTACAAGTACCCAAGACCTCAACATTGCCCTGCCCACAACGTGCCTTAGGTGCAAGGGGACAGTTTCCAAGGCGCTCGGGGATCCCTGAAACCTCAGATCAAACACACTACCTATAAGGAAGCGTCATTTTGTTCATTAGATGTGATGGATTTGGCCATAGTCGTCATAAAACAATGAGCCAGTCCGTATAATAGCCCACTGACATAAAAGACGCTGCCCGGTACATGATCTGGAATTTTCCATTCTATCTTTTCAGAAATCTTTTGACCACGGGTAACAGCGAAGTTCACGTGGGTGGGTAACTGGTTTCCCCGCACCCACCCAACGCAACATCCTGGCTGAGTGAACAAAAGAGCATTATTCCATCACTGAAGAAGGCAAAAGCAATTTATTTGTGTGCTGAGGCCGTGTTTAGATGTCTGTGAAATATCACTGATCAGCTAGACATCCGCGGGTTTGGAGCAGGATGGTGGACAGTCCCAGAGGGACGCGAAGGAAAAGACGTCAAACAGCCATAAAGAAAAAAATGAATTTGGTGGCTTCTTAAATTCCTCGTCGTCTTAAATTTGTTTCGTTGAATATGAGTGCGTATGCACGCACAAGGGCACACGCAGACGTGTGTGTGAGCATGTGGCAGATAGACGTGTCAGACACCACCCACATCACTGGCACACAGGGCTTCCCACATGATAGACCAGTCACATGCTACTGAGCCATGCTATCAGCCCTTAATCACTTAAAAATGAATTTTGAGGGGGGGAACCCTACTTATTTGGGGAGGTATGGGAACACACCACAGCATACATGGAGGTCTGAACACAATTTGCAGGGCTGGAGAGATGGCTCAGTGGTTAGGAGCACCTGCCGCTCTCCCAGGGACCTGGGTTCGATCCCCAACAGCCACATGGTGGCTCACACCTGTCTGTTACTTCTGTTCCAGGGGATCTGACACCCCACACAGGCAAACACCGGGATAAGATAAATTTTGTTATTGCTGTTTACTTTTGTTTGTTTGTTTGTTTGTTTGTTTTTGAGACAGGGTTTCTCTGTTTAGCCATGGCTGTCCTGGAACTCACTCTGTAGACCAGGCTGGCCTTGAACTCAGAAATCCGCCTGCCTCTCTCTCCCAAGTGCTGGAATTAAAGGCGTGCGCCACCGCTGCCCAGATGCTTTTTTTTTTTTTTTTTTTTTTTTTAAGGAAAAGACCATTTGCAGAACCAAGTCCTCCCTTTCCACCACGTGTCGTCACCAGGCTTGGCAGCTAGAGCCTTTACCAGCTGAGCCATCTCACCGGGTTTGCCATACATTAGTTTTGTCAGGCGGAATCTCCATTCGGTTGGAGTGGGTGGGTTTGCATTCCCTGGGGACCCAGTCCAGCATCCACGCTACAGCCTGCTGGTCGGAGCCTATGGGAGCCACACAGGGAGCTGCCTGGTCGCAGTCAGGACACCGTCCAGGATGAAGGTCTTTCTTCTTCTCCTCCGCTGTGTCCATAAATCCAGGCTGTTCCCATCCAAGCGGCAGCTAGGTCTGCTCCTGAAACCTGCCTTTGTGAATTATGATGAAGTCACACGGGTTAAGAGCAGCTGGGGCATTTCAAGGCTGCTGGGCTGGGGAGAACTTTCCCACCAGATAGCAAGACTGTCACCATGTCAGGATGACAGAGAGGGGGAGGAGGAAGGACAAGGACGGAGTGAGAAGCCGGGAAGGATTCGCTCACACGGAGTCGACTCAAAGCGATGGAAAAAGCCGGTCCAAGAAACCAGAAAGGGAAAGACAGATTTGGACTTCAGAGGATTCTGGGTCAGCCTGGGCAACTGCATCACGGGGAGTGGGGCTCGGGGGAGTGAGATGAGAGGCACCCAACTCTGTCAGACCTCCACCTCACACAGCTCACGAGGGCCTGCTTCAAGGGCACACCCGCACGTCTCGGTTTGCTGTTATCCTGTAATTGATTTCATTCGTTTTTTTGAGGCAGGCTGTCATGTTGCCCAGGCTAGCCTCAAACTTGCCATGTAGCTGAGGCTAGCCCTGATTCTGGTCCTCCTTCCTGTTGCTGAGACGACAGGCATGTGACACCACGCCCAGCATCACACGAGTGGCTTTAAAGGAAGAAGCTTAAGCTATTGGTCTCTTTCTTCAGCCCATAAGAGACAGCGTCCCTAGGAAGCAGACTTCACTACATCCTGCCTGCGCTGCTGCTAGAGGTCTAACCCGGGGCCCTACACACACTAGGCAAGCACTCCACCCCAGAGCTCTATCCTCGGGTTCTTTGGCTTTCAACGTTGTGATAACCACTGTGCTATAAGAATCCAGGATTCTGCCCAGATGCGGCTTGTCGTCAGAACCAGGACTGGATGTCCATCGAGCGCCCTAAGGACCAAACGCCACATAGCCATTGGCAGCTCCCAGAGTGTGTGTGAGGGAACTCACATCCCTACCGGAGTCACTGAGTATTCCAACCACACTGTAGCAGATGACCTCAGACACGGCCACCAAGGGGCTAGAGGGACGGCTCAGCAGATAAAAGCACTCACTGCTTGTCCAGAGGGCCAGGGTTTGGTTCGCAGCGCCCTTTCTGGGCAGCTAACAAGGTGTAAATCCAACTCTCTGCTTCTGGCGCCCTCTTCTGGCCTTTGCGGGCACTGCAGGGCTCTGCTCCTGCACCTGCCCTGCCCTCTGAGGAAAACCACTGGCCCTCCACGCCTCCACCCATCCCCAAAGAAACCCAGGGATGAGGAGCACGGGTGGGGGGGGGCTGCTCCAGTCTCACGAGGCGAGGGAGGAGAGTCTTACTCTGCATCCCAAATCATCTTCAAACTCATCATCCTCCTGCCTCAGCTTCCCGAGTGCTGAGATGACAGACAAGCACCACCATCCCCAGCTTCTCATCCCTATTTCTTAATTTCTCTGCCTCCAAGCGCACATGCCCTCTCCCCTCTGTCTTCCCAGCTCCACCGTCTGCCCCATTCCCTCTGTCCTTTCTTCTGAAGCATGTGCTGGTGGTGGTGGGGTGTCTCACCTTTAACTAGGGACTGGCCGTGAATCCAACAAAAAAGGAGACTTCTGTGACTGCTTTACTGAGATGAGACTCTCACCTAGTCTCTGTCCCTGCCGGTTGTCACCATTACAGGCTCATGTGCCTGCTTCACGTGGGGGTGGTGTCAGGATTTGCCTTGACCCTTATAGCGGACATGGCTGTGGCCATTTTCCAGGTCAACAAACTGAGGTCCAGTGAGATGGAACAGCTCAGCGGGATGAGGGTGAGGATGATTTGGAAGCTGGGTAGGAGGCACACCCACAGCCACTAACCTTGGGCTCAGGGAAGAGGGAACGGGATAAGGGAGCCATTGAGGCTGTGGCAGCCAATGGAAGGAGAGAGGGACACACACACACACACACACACACACACACACACACACACACGTCTGTGACCCAGGCAGCCAGTTCCTGAGTCACAGCCTGTCAGCGTCTCAGGAACGTCTGCTTCCTCCACACATGGTGCACCTCTGATTCCGTCCTGGGACTCTGCACCCCTTTCCCAGCTGGGAATCCAGTCCTTTCTGTATCCTCTGTCTCCCGCTCCCCTTACCGGGACCCAGCGAGCTCTGAAAGAAGGTTCTAGAAGCTCCCCTTCACTCCAGAGACTTTAGAAGACGAAAGGTGGAAGGTAATGTGGAAGCGGCCAGCCCCGTCCCATCACTGCCTGACTCCGGGTACCCGTCCGATGTTTTCATGCAGAAGGTGCCCCAAAGGGTCAGCCTTCCTATTCCCCAGCCTCCGCACCTCCTCAGGAGACTCACGTGAACTCAAGAGCTAGATGCAAGCTGCCTGCACCCTCTCCACTCATCTCCATACACATCGTGTGTGCACGAACAGGCACACGCGTGAGCACAGAGACGCGAACACGCAGGGGTGTGGCCCACACTTGTGCTAGCCGTGCCCACGGGCACCATGTCTAGGACTCTGCACACACAAACAACAGGTACACATATTCACGCGTATGCACAGAACTCTTGACACAAGTTAACACCCGAGCCCAAAACACAGCTTCTCGGGGACACACCCGAGTCCCGCAGCCTTGCAAGCACACGGGGCGTGTGTGGCAGCCCATGCCCACCCCATCCCACCTTCTCACCCCTATCCCCAGGGTCTACCTGCAACTCTCCCAGAACTTACAGCCCCTGGCTTGGGTACAAGCCCCACCTGGTGGACACTTCGCGCATAAGCCATCTGTCCGCCAAGCCGGGGCCCCTTGACCCGCGGAGGCTGGGCAGCCCCACGGCTGGGCACTCGGAGGACCCTCTGCCTTGGTCAGGGGCTCCCCTCTCTCCTGTTCCCTGCCCCACGCAGCAGCACCCAAAGAACTCAGACGCGAGGCGCAGCTGGCGCCTCCTCCGCGACCTCGTCTGCCCGGCTCTAAGTCCGGGTTAAGTCAAAACTGCGTTCGGAGCAAGCATGTGACGTCACGACGCGGGCCGCAAAGCAGCTGCAGCTCGTGGGGGAGCTGAGCTGCGGTTGGCCTCAGACCCAAGTTCAAGGGCGGCGCGGATGCCGGCCCCGCCCCTTCCCAGCTGCGTTATGGAAATGGGACTTCACATCTCGGAGCATCTTCCCACCGCCAAGGGCTCTAAGTCCCCAGTGGGACAGCAGGAAGAAAGGATCAGAATCACACGGAGGCCACGCCCACTCCCTGTCCAGGTATTTCTCCAAACCAGTCCAGGATGGCCTCCATGAATGACCATACAGAGGGCTGAAAATAGAGGGGTCCTGCTCCAAAATCCAAAAAAAGTCCTGGCTTGACCACTCCTTAGGTGCCTCAGTTTCCCCATTTGCACAATGAGAACCTCTGCATGCTAAGACGAGAGAAATGTGTCCAGATCCCAAAACCAGTGAGCAGCTGCTCAGGAGACCAAGCATCAATTCGAATTAATTATGATCACAGATACCCTTGTAAGAACTAAACTAGCTCACTAGCTTCACTACCCCACAAGGATTGAACCCACTTCCCAGATGGGAACACTGAGGCAGAGATGTCATTGACCTGGGCTTTCGGATGGGGATTATGAGTCCAGACAAGCCAGTTTAGAGCTAGCTGTCTCTCTCCTTGTCCCCATTCCCCACTGAGCTGTCTCAGGTACCCCCAGAGGAGGTCCGGAAGTCTCCTCAGTGTTTGAAACCTGGTTTTAGATATGGATTAGGGTGCCGGACAACCAGGCCCTTCCTTCCAACCCCTGGGGAGGAGAAGCCATACAATGGCTCCCTAGGGCGGTCGGCTTGAGAAAGCCTGGGGTGGGGGTGGGGTGGGGCTGCTGCTTGGACACCTGCTAAGTACCACAAGGTGACCGAGGTGGCCCAGGCAAGGGACAATAGCAAAAGAGACACAGGCCTAGGAGATAGCAAGCCTTCAAACTATGCAGAAGGTACTCACTACCCCGCATGGCTGAGTCAAGTTCGCATCCTGAATCCGAGGCTGTTCAGTCTCAGGGCAGACTCTCAACCTCTCTGGGCCTCAGCTTCTTCCTTCAGAGAACAGAATAAGCAGTCCAGCCTGGGGGGGATGGAGGGAGTCCTCCTCTCCTCACCCCCCCCTCCTCCTCTACACTGCCCACCCCACCACAGGTGAGCCCCAAGTCCCTGTCCCCCTACTTCTCCAAGTGACTTCTCAGCCATTTGAGCTTGTGGTCACGTGACCTACTCTAACCAATGAAATAGGACAGTAGCATTGGTTTCCTCTCTTGACCTAAGAGACCTGCCCCTGACCCCTGATCCCTGACCCCTGACTCCTGACCCCTGTGACTTTCCCAGGCTGCCCTCCTAGCTGACCCCACCTGGGCTCTGCACTCTCAGGGGGTCTTGTGTGAAGCTATTCAAAGTCACAATACTCTGTGGCTCTGGGTGGGCTCCCCAGCCCTGAGCACCTTAGAGGCCCCATTTCTCACACAGGTAAACAGAACTGTCCCTTGCTTGGGTCTGTCATTCCATAGGATGCAACTGAGACAAACAGACTTCCGTGGCCTCCCCGCAACCTCCCTGCGGCCAAGTCCTGTCTCTGTTTGTTACAGTCTGGAATCCCAGGCACTTGGGCAAACTGGTGCTTAATGCAAGAGACTCGAATTTCTCCGTGTCCCTGTAAGAAAAGTCACTTGCTAAGCTCTGTGGAACACTGGGTGGGCAGTTCACACAAGAGGACATTCTAATGACCAATACATGGGAACAACACTCCCCTGCCTCAGCACGCATTAAAGAAAAAAAAATCACTGAAACCAAATGAGGAGCAGCCATGGGTCTCAGCACGTAAGGCACTTAGCATCCAGGCAGAGCCCCGAGGTCAGCTCCCAGGTCCCACGTGTAGAAAGAGAGAACAACTCCCTCAAATTGTCCTCTTGACTCCGCAGCCACCATGACACACATGCATCTGACTCTCCCCACATATGGAACGAAATAATAAACAACTTGACAGTCACCACGGTGGCCAAAGGCTAGAGCCAACACTGTTAAGTGTCAACAAGGCTTTGAAGAAACTGGAGCCTCTTACACCCTGGCACACAAACTTGGTGCAAAGAAAGGCCCCTTGGGTGCCTGTCCCCCAGAATGTGTGTGCGGTGTAATCTGGAATACCAAAATCACTTCGAGGGGAGAAGTGAGTGTATTTCAGTTTACGGGTTACAGTCTGTCATCGAGGGAAGTTGGGGCAGGAACCTCAACAGAAACCACCAGAAAGTCGCTCACTGGGTCCCTCCTGGGCTCACACTCAAGGGGCCTTCTCATAGCGCCCTGTGTAGGGACAGCACCACCCACAGTGGGCTGGACCCTCCTCTGCCAATTAACAAGTCACAAAATGCCCACAGATACGGCCACAGGCCAATCATGGAGGCAATTCTTCAGCTGCAGTTCCCTGGAACTATGACCGCTTTGATGGAATCCCTGTTAAAGAAGAGGAGGGAGGTAGAGGGGCAAAGATAGAAGAGGGGGAGGATGAGAGGAGAAGGGCAGAGACATCTGGGTGGGCAGTGAAGATGCAGCTGGGCTTCCTTGGACTCTGCTGAGAGGGGCTGGGCACACTGTGGGGACAGCCCTGGCCAAGGGGGCTCAGTACAAGTGTCCTTTCCTCCCCTTGTCTATGGTTGACAGTTGAGGGCTCTTCCTTCCTTCCTCAGCATCCAGAAAGACACACCCCTGTCCCTGGGGGACAAGCAGATACCCGGTCCCTCTGCCCTATCTCCTAAAAGCGTCATACAAACATCACACATACAATTTACCATTGGCTGAAGCCGGCCTCTGCCCTGCCCAGAACAGCAAGGACCATTGATGTTTGTGATGAACGGCTGAACAGAACACCAGTCCTGATATCTCCCCAGTCGTGTGTGTGTGTGTGTGTGTGTGTCTGTGTATGTGTGTGTGTGCATGCATGCCCATGTATCCATGTATGTTATGTGTGTATCCATACATGGTGTATGTGTATGTCCGTGTACATATGTGTGTACATGTGTGTATGCATGTGCATATGTATGTGGATGTGTGTCCATGTGTCAATACATGTGTGTGCCTGTGTGTACATGTGTGTGCATGTGTGTATATGTGTGTATGTGTGTATGTGCATGCATGCATGTGTGTATGTGTACATGTGTGCATATATCTGTGTGCATGTCTGTGTATGTCCATGTACATACATGTGTGCATGTGTATTTTCTGTGCATGCAGATATGCATGCATGTGTGTATATGTGTCTGTGTGTCCATGTGTGTATATGTGTATACGTGTGTCCATGTGCATGTGCAAATCTGTGTGTGTCCTTATTTATACATGTGTGTATGTGCATCTGTGTGCATGCATATGTGTATACAGGTGTATGCTGTGTATGTCTGTGTGTGCCCATGTGTGCATGTGTGTATTTTGTGGGTACATGCATGCATGTGTGAATGTGTGTGTGACCATGTGTGCCCATGGGTGCATATGTGTATACCTACGTGTATGTGTGTGCATGCATGTGTGTGTGTACATGTGTGCATGTCTGTGTGCATGCACATACACATCTGGAGGCCAGAGGAAGACAGCTGATGTCGCATTTTCTCCCTCTTAGCTTAGCTTACTGTGTTCAGGCTGAACCTGGACCAAAGCTGCAAAGATCCTCCCCCCCTTCCCCCCCCCCCCCCCGATCCCCACAGTGCCAGCTCCACAGATGTGCGCACGGCCGTGCCCAGCTTTCTCAGAGGGCACTGGGATCCGAACTCAGGTCCTCTTTCCTGCAGAGCAAGTGCTCTCACTTAGTCATTGAGCCTCTGCCCCTCCCCAGGTTTGTCCGTCTCAACAGGGGCAGTGCCCAGAATTCTGAGGTAACCCATCTGTGGCCACCCCAGGAACCCCAAAGACAGGGACAAGAAAAGCACAGAGGGATGACCCCACCCCCACCCTAGGAAAAGGAGAGTCAGGACCACCGGTGACTCCTGGGGACACGAGGCCAGGATGCCAGCTGTCTCTCCACAGGGTTGTCTAAGATCAGATCACAGTTCAGGTGCACAAGAAACGGGGTCCCCCAGAGCCCAGCATCCACCTGGCGCTCCACCCCACTCCTGGAGAAGGACAGGGACTTGCCATCCAAAATCCACAGCTTCGCTGACCCTCCTGTGGCTCGACAGGCTTTCCCCTGACTCCAAGGCGGGTAACCAAGCCAAAGTTCACACCTCTAACCGGCAAGATCTTAAGTTATTACTTTGTGTATTATTTCTCCGTCTCTCTCCTTCCCTTCCTGCTCCTCCACTCCTAGCCAGGGAGAGCTGAGGAGAGACTGGTCGGGGTCCTCACAGGAAAGTCTGTCGTTAGATGTCAGGCTCAGGGCTGAGGGCCGTGAGGGTGGGGAAGCAGGTTTACTGTATCTAGATGTGATGCTCTGCTAATGTCACAAAGCCATGGATCTCAGCAAAGCCTGGCTGGCCACACCCACTGCAGCCACATGGGATGTAACCACGCTTCCATCGGCAACAGACCGGGGAACCGGACAGAGTCCGGAAGATCACATTGTGATGTCATGGTGGTCAGCGCGAGGATGCTGAGAACTCCGGCGGCTGCTTTGTGGAGTTCATCCTTGCTGTAATAGTATTCACTCCTGGGGGTGGGAGGATATTATTTTGGATATTACAGTCTAAACTTGAGAAATGATAAAATGGTAGAAGACTCATGTCATAAAATCATGCACAAAGTGGGATTTAATATTTTTTTAAATTCTATTTGTGTGTGTGTGTGTGTGTGTGTGTGTGTGTGTGTGTGTGTCCGTGCATGAAAGTCTGAGGAAAGCCCACAGGAGTCTTTCCAGTATGTGGATCAACCCTAGGCTGTCAGACTTGGCGGCAGCATTTTTACCTGCTGAGCTATCTCACTGGCTTCCAAAGAGGGTCTCTAAGCCCAGCACGCTGTGTCGTCATGGACAATGTTCTGTTAAGTGTGACTTTATGAAGGATGGATCGAAGGCTCTGCGTTGTTTCTGAGACAGGGACTCATGTCGCCCAGACTGGTTCCAAGCTGGCTTTGTCACCGAAGATGGCCTTGAACTCCTAACCTCCCTGCCTCTGCTTCCTAAGCCCTAGGGTTACAGCAAAGCCTGACCAATCTTGGCTTAGAGCGGAAGTCTTAGGCCTGGGCCTTTCAGCTCCTTTCCCAGGTCAGATCTGACAGGCCCCCCTCCTCTTCCCGGAGAGAAGGCGAGCTGTGGGAGGGAGGGATTCTCGTGCCGGAGCTCGTAGCTCGCAACATGCTCGGCTTGTCTGGCCTTCAATGTGCGATTTTGAGAGTTGGAGCGAGAAGAAACGCTCGGAATGGCACGCGGGTGTGAAGCCGGCTGCCGCCAGCTATTTGCCTGTATTTAAAACACATATGGGTGATATTTTTAAATATCTTTGCTATGTGACTGCAAAACATTGCAGTTGCTACTTCATGGACGTGGGGTTTTATGCAAACCCGGGATGGAGAGGCTGGGTGTTGTTCCTCACAGGCTCTGTGGGGAGAGCGAGCCCAGCAGGCCCCGTGTGGGGCAGGCCAGGCCCCACCCATGGGCTCAGGGGAAGCCTGGGGTATGGATTCATGTTTTCTCTGGGCCCATCACCCCCAACTCCCTCCTTGGAGTGGTATAGACACCTCCACGCTCAGGCCTGGAAATTAGACAACCCCAAGTCTTTGCCCCAGAAATTGGTCAAGGGGCAAACGCCTTCATCCAGTAAGCCATCTCTCCAATCCTCATGTAGCCCAGGCTGGCCCCTAACTCATTATGTAGCCTAGGATGACCTTGAAGGCGATCTTCCAGAGTGCTGGGGTCACAGGCCTGTGTCATTAAGCACTGTCCCCAACATTTTCACTCAACAGTGTTTCAGTCACAGGAACCAAGGTCCACGCCTCAGTGTCTCACAGGGGAGCAGGGCTGATGGGGACTGATCCTGCAACACCAGGAACCAGGGCCCCATCTCTGGACCCTGACGTGTTCATGGCAGAGCAGAGGGATCCAACTTCAACCTCGAACTGGTTTAATCTAACGGTGCGCACGCAGCTTCCTGGGCTTTGGTGGGGGGCTGCGGTCCGTGGGAGCTCACTCCACACGGGGACCTTCATCCAGTGGCCAGTGAGCGGCTAAGAAGAGAGCGGCCCTGCTCCACCATGATGCTCTGCCCCACCGAGGACCTTGAAAAAAAGCGGGGCCCAGACAGCAAAAGCAAACCTTTCCTCCTGTAAGGCGAATTCCTCAGCTATTTTGTCACAAGTGACAGAAAAATGGCTGACACAGAAAAATCAGTCCCAAGAGTGGAGTTGTTCTCACTCCCTGTCTAGTTTTTCCAACCTCATGGGCCGGCACTGTGTCACGTGTCCATGGCAGACTCAGTGGTGTGGTTACTGTGGTTACTCCAGGCCCTAAAGCAAGCAGCTTGGAGCAGAGACCACAGGGAGCAACATGAGGGAAGATTTAAAAAAAAGCTTTAAATTAAAAAATTAAAATAAAATAAAAGAGTGTTGAAGGGATAGAGAAATGGCCCAGTGGTTAGAGCACTGGCTGCTCTCACAGAGGATCTGGGTTCGATTCTAAGCACCCATGTGTTGGCTTACAGCTGCCTGTAACTCCAGTTCTAAGGGATCTAACACCTTCTTATAGCTTCTGTAGACAATATCTGTGCACACACACACACACACACACCAAATAAAAATAAATCTCTTTTTAAGGATGCAGGTAAAAAAAAAAAATTACTAAAAAAGCAGTGTGGTGGTGGTGCACACCTTTAATCCCAGCACTTGGGAGGCAGAGGCAGGCAGATTTCTGAGTTCCAGGACAGCCAGGGACTCTCTCTACATAGAGAAACCCTGTCTCGAAAAACCAAAAAAACAAAACAAAACAACAAAAAAAAACAGTGCTACATGCAACTCCATGATAAGTACACAGGTATGTTTTATGATTTATTTATTTATTATATGTGAGTACACTGTAGCTGTCTTCAGACACACCAGAAGAGGGCACCAGATCTCATTACAGATGGTTGTAAGCCACCATGTGGGTACTGGGATTTGACCTTCAGAAGAGCAGTCAGTGCTCTTAACTGCTGAGCCATCGCTCCAGCCCAAGTATACAGTTTTAATGGACTTTTCTCATCTCAGCTGACAATATTCCTCCATCTAACAAAAGTCTCCTAACAAAAACAAACAAACAAACAAAAAAAAACAAACAAAAAAAATCCAAAATCTGACATAAGAAGTCTTCTTTTGCCGGGCAGTGGTGGCACACACCTTTAATCCCAGCACTTGGGAGGCAGAGGCAGGTGGATTTCTGAGTTCGAGGCTAGCCTAGTCTACAGAGTGAGTTCCAGGACAGCCAGGGCTACACAGAGAAACCCTGTCTCGAAAAAGAAGAAGGAGAAGAAGAAGAAGAAGAAGAAGAAGAAGAAGAAGAAGAAGAAGAAGAAGAAGAAGAAGAAGAAGAAGTAGTCTTCTTTTAAGGTGTGGGACAGGGCTGTCAAAAAACTTCCAAAAAAAAAAAAAAAAAAAAAAAACTGAGTGTCAGACTGTAATGCTGAAGACATCGTGGACTTTAGAACAGGACCCAGAGCCCCTGAGCTGGAACTGGGCTGAATCCGTCCACCCGAGGACCAGAAGGCACCATACAAACTTGCCATGGAGACAGGCAGCCACGGTGCCCGTGAACCACAGAAATGACCAGTGTGGTGTGATCGCCCTAAGGGTGCAGTGGTGGCGCGCGCGCACACACACACACACACACCTTGGCAGCTACCAATGGCTCTCTAATTGAACTTAAGATCCACGCAAGAAGGAAACCATGCCAGGTACTGGAGACTTAGCCAGCCACTCAGTGCTAGAGAATTCACAGTTATTAGAGGATCTACAGCCGCTAATTTACTAAACCGGCACAATCCTGAACACCACTCTATACGCATTTGTCCTTACACCCACAGATAAATGTAGTCCTCACCCCTCATCCAGGAAACCTCTCTCTTCCACAGACACAGAGACCATTACAGAAACATACAGCCAATCGAAATACGGCGTCGTGGAGCCCAGTCCCGGTGGGATACATCCACAAAACATTCCCGCTCCTAAGGCTCAGGGAACATTCCAGAAGATAAGGCGGAAAGACTGTTAAGACGCAAACAATCGGGGGAGTCTTCTGGGAGACCGTGTCTTTTAGTAATGTCACAAGCTGGAACCATAAACCCTCACAAACAGGACTGCCTTACCTTGAGCAAGGGGGGTGGGGGGGTGGGGAGGAGCCCTCGCGGCACTGTAAACCATGGGCACCTGAGGAAAGCTGGGGGCGTGGTCTTCCCCAGAGACGAGCACACCAATTGGTTGTCCAGTACCAAGCAGTCAGGCCCCAGAACACACATCCAGGTAGTATTACACAGACTGAACAAGTTATATCTAGAAACATACGTGTGTATTCACATATTCACATGCACGCAATAAAAATTAGTTGTAATACAGAGAGCCATGACTTTGAGGGAGGGTGGGGGAGGGCTTGAAGAAATGCTGTAATCAAATTCTCATATCAAAAAATATTTACAAATAAAAAAATCATAAAATAAAATGGGGAGGTTGCTCAGTGGGTAAAATACTTGTTACCCAAATGTGAGGACCTGAGTTCCAATTCCTAGCACCCGCAGAAAGCTGATGTGATGTCATCCAATGCCGCCACCCCACCCCACCCCTGTGACCCCAGGAGACAAGAGGTATGAAAATTCACAAGTGAGCTAGCCTGGGGTACACAAAGGCCAACAACAGAGAGACCCATACTAGGCACCGTCCCATGCATGCACGTGTGTGCATATGTATATTCACACACACACACACACACACACACACACACCACAATAAATTAAAATTAAAATAAACCACACACACACAAAAATCAGCCGTCTACTTGGTAAAAGTGCTTCAGCTCCCGTTCCGAGTCAGGGAATGAGTTCAGAATCTTCAGATTTGTTCTCGATGATGGTTTGCAAAGACGAAGTCTGCATCCTGCCTGGCCTCACACGCAGAGGTCTCAGCATCCCTCACTCATGTGGAAACTTCTGGCTGCCGTATTGATCTTGGCGGGTGTATATCATTTGCCTGTAAGTACCCGTGTCTGTTGTAGTTAATATACAATGGATTAATTTAAAATGCATTAGTTTAATAAAAATGCATAAGATAGAATAGAATTGCATTAGCTTCAATAAAAAATTCAATTTCATAAATATTATCTCGTGTTAAAATGCATTGATTTCCAGGAAAATATATGGGTCAGAGGTAATTTACATCAGCTGGGATGGCAACCTGGGTCCGACACGCAGGCTCTGTTAGCCAAACGTGGTGTAGAGAACCCGTCAGGCCACAACGGATTCTGACCCCGTCACCACCGCCAGCGTCGCCAGTCCTCTGTTCTCCTTGGTGAGCGTGTATCTCACACAATGCTAAGAAGTAGCTCAGTCCGCCCGAAGGAAGGCAGGTGGTGAGCCCAAAGAACATTCTGGAAACCCACGTGAGCGGCTGTGCAGACATCAGCAGCACCCCCACCCCCTCAGTGGTAGTGACAGGATGCACGGGCAAGATTTCGAGCACAAGGCTGAGAGGCCATTTCTCCACCTGGCAGGGCGGATCATAGAGGCCATCCATCTCCTGATGAGAAAACCTTTGTCATCAAGGGGCTACAGGCTCTTGGCTATGCTGGGCGAACTGGAAGGGAGGGGGCCTGGGATGGGGGCCAACCAGGGACTGAAACCGGGACTTCAGAGTGAACTGGGGTTCTGGGGTTCAAATCCCGAACCTGGCACTTCTCATGTGACCCTTCTGCTCCCCTCCTCTGTGCCAGCCGGTGGGCGACGGAGCTGAGACTACCTGGCTCCGTTCTTAAGGCAGAATATTTGAATTCTCGCGGTCCTACCTCTAGTCCTGGAATCGTGAGGAGAAGCGGTTTGCGGCTCTGACTTTTGAGCGCGTGAAATGTATTTGTCCTGCTCGGGGCTGTCAGCTTGCAGCTGACACAGGCTCCACACAGTGTGAGCTGCCAACAATACCCACCTTCCACACTGCTGGGGCACTGCCCGGCTTCTCAGAGCCTTCAATATGCAAATAGGAACCACGATTCTCCTGGACAGATGCCCAGGCACAGGCTCCCCAGGGACTGGGAAGGCAAGGACCTCGGAGAGGGCGACTGGGTTTCACCTCCTGAGTCCTCCTCTGCCTGGCTTCTTACACTCTTACACTGGCTTTGGTTCTTTTGTTTTTCGAGACAGGGTTTCTCTGTGTAGCCCTGGCTGTCCTGGAACTCACTCTGTAGACCAGGCTGGCCTCGAACTCAGAAATCCACCTGCCTCTGCCTCCCAAGTGCTGGGATTACAGGCGTGCGCCCGGCTTCTAGCTCCGGTTCTTGCACAGCAAGCACTTCACCCACAAAGCCATCTCTCCTCCCCAAGTGGCCGCTGTGGAAGTGACCCCCCACTTCGTGTGTCTCTTATGTTCCCGCGGATGAGAGTTGATGAGGCACCTAGTGGGGTGGGCAGCCTCACAGATGCCATGTCGGGTCCTTCCTGGCCCCCCCACGCGACAGATTCCTGGTGTCCCTTTGTCCTGTTTCTGGCATTCATAGCCCAACTTCTTTGATACTGTGGATCGTTGTAATCCCCTGCTGTCGCTCTGCCTTTGGAAGGAATAAGGAACCAGTGTGGGGTGTGCGGTGGGGCAGGGGGGGGGGGAGCGACACGGGATTGTGCCGAGATGAACATGGGAATTAAAAGAAAACTTTAATATTTATATATTTATTTTTAGTTTGCGTTCTATTTCTGCAAAGAAAAACTGGCGTTTCGTTTATAGTACTGCAAAGCTGCCTTGTTCTATACATCTATTTACAGGGTTTTGTTTTTTTTTTTTTATAAATGTGAGTCCATTTGAAGCTGAGTATGAAGTGAGTGATAATTGTGTGGCTGGCTCGCACACACAGCCGTGTGCTAGGAAGGCGGTGCCCTGGGCTGTCCTGGGAACACTGGGTGGAGGGAGGTGTGGTCCATCTGAGCACGGTACATGCTGTGGATGGAGCTGAAGCTATGGCTGGAAATGGGAAAGCCTGGGCTCTCTGGGACATTAGGGCATCTTCTGCAGGGTCTGCGTGGACAGGCCGTCTGCCAATACCTGTGCGGCCTCAGGCAAGTAGGCTGATCTCTCTGAGCCTGACCCCTCTGCTGCAAGACGCCATCAAAAGCCCATCTTCTACTCCTAAGTCTGCAGTGAGGTTGAAATTGGAGCAGATGGAGGTCGGTCATGTGCCATACGGAAACTGTCCCCAGCCCTCCCCTCCCTCCCTCCCTCCTTCCCCTCTTTCCCTCCCTCCCTCTCTCCCTCCCTTTTTTTCTCCCTCCCTTCCTTCCTCTCTTCCTCCTTTCGTTTATTATCCTCTCTTTCACTTGTCTCTTATTTACACCTCTTTGAGACAGGATCCCACTCTGTTGCCCAGGCTAGCCTAAACTCCTGGGATCCAGGGTTCTCTGGACCTCAGCCTTCCCACGGGGGCACCCCACTCCGCAGCTCTGAGAAGTAGGGAAGCTTTATGACACGATGGTGACCCTTGCTTAGATTTCCCATCACCCCTGAGCTCCTTCTGTAGCCGATTCTATGGCTGATTAATAAACTATGCACTATCAGGAACACATCTATACGGTTGGGACCGTGGGCCATTCTGGGTGTTGACTAGGGTTCTGGACAGTGTGCCCTGCAGATAGAAACACATGTCTGTCTGTCTGTCTGTCTATCATCTATCTATTCATCTATCATCTATCTATCTATAATCTATCTATCTATCATCTATCTATAATCTATCTATCTATCATCTACCTATAATCTATCTATCTATGACTGAACTTCCTCTGCATACGGCCAGGTTTGTACACCCCACTCCCATCATGGCTGGCTTTGAAGTCCCTACAGAGTGTCATTGAAGTCCCTAATTCAAGGGTCCCGCCCCCCAGGATCCTTCTCTGACTATAAGACAGGCTCAGAGCCCCTCTCCTGGGTAACCACAGTCCCTTAGGCTGACAGAGCACCTAGTCCAGAGCATGTGCTTCTAGAATTTTCCCGACTCCACAGAGACCCTGAAGCCCTGTGACTATTTGTTCAGGGAACCAACAGCAGTAATCCTGTCCGCCACCCCAGGATACCCACTCTGATGGCCCTTGATAACGGCCCTCATACCCTCCCGGGAGCAGATCAGAGAAGGTTCTAGGCCTCCGTTATCTTGGCCAGGCATCCTGCTGTCTCTCTGGCCGAGCCGGGCCCCACAGCCTGAAATAGAGACTCCTGTGGCTGTGCACTTTGTCTGTCCAGACGTTCTCACTTTTCCCATCCGCCACCGGACGCATCGGCTCTGCGGGCTAAAAATACCCCTGACATTTGTGAAGGTCTGTGAGGGCCGGCCGGGCGCATTGCTAAGGAGTTTCTCTGCAAAAGTCACAGAAACAGGGTACCTAGCGGGTCCCCTTTGGTTCCCTCGGCAGCTGGCCTGCCCACTCTCCCACACTCTCACTCCTGAAGGCCGGGAAGGCACGTGTTCCCAGTGCCACCAACACCCCACGTGACTGTCTGCATACCAGTCCCCTAAGGATGGGATTAGGGTACACACGAAGCCACTGAACACGCCCATCCAGCATGATGGGGCAGGGCCGGGGGCTGAGAAGCCTCAGGAGTCCTCCTCTTCCTGTAAGTGCACACAGCCACCACGTCCTTCCACAAGGAGGTCAGGTCACACAACACAACAGCAGGCCATGCCTTGATCTCGATCTTGCAGTTAGCAGAACTGGAAGAAAATATGTGTCTACTCCTCCCCACCCAGGCCAAAGGCAGGTCACCATGGCAACCCAGTACTGGGTATGCCAGACTCCAGGAATGCTGCCTGCATTTCCACACAACTTGGTACACAGTAGGTGCCCAATAAATGCCGCGGTATAATGCCTGATTCTTAGGACCAGGAATTCTGTACCCAGACCTCTGGGGCTGAGATTCTGGCCCTGGCCCTACCTGGGTAATCTCCTGGGCCTCCATTTTCCTATCTGTAAAATGGAAGTAGTACTAAGGCTACTGGGAATGGGGGGTGGCAAATGAGTGGCCCTAGCCACGCTCTCTGGAGCCGACTTTGACCATGGACCATACAACTCGTGGGCCAGCCACTGTTGGGTGAGGTCTAACTTGCTCTGTGTCAGGTCTCAAGGTTTCCTCATCAAAAAGCTTCTCCCTCAAGGTGTCAATATGGCTGCCAGGAACTCAAGCTTATATCCCAACCACCAGCCTGGCTTTGAATCCTGACTTAACTCCGGAGGCGGCCTACACTCACCGGCCAAGCTTCCTTAGGTCATGTTTGATCTCAGAGCCAATCATGGTTAAGCCGGAGGCATGGCAAGCTCTGATTGGCTGGGCCTGAGTCTCATGGAGCCAAGGGTCGTGATGGTGTCGCCCCAGGTCTGAGGCTATAGTGACAGAGGGTGGTGGGTGCAGGTCCCAGACCTGGGGATACAGAACACGTAGGTGTCCCCAGGGCATTCTCTGCACAAGTTTCAACTGTTCTGTGGCTTTTTCTGAGTGAGTGTGTGTGTGTGTGTGTGTGTGTGTGTGTGTGGTATGTGGTGTGTGTGTGTGTGTACCCCTACATAGCATCATTTAAGAACACGGATCAGATCTCTGGTCCCCTAGGCCACCCTGTTGCAGGGCCACACCTCTCTGCTCAGCCTCACAAACCCATCTAAGGCGCCTCTCTCTCCTCCCCATCTGAGCCCATCTTCAGCTGGGCTCTCCACCACCACCCCAACCCAGGACAACCGCCCTCCCCGCAGAGTTCACACACACACACAAAGACAGCCACCCTCCCGGCAGAGTTCACACACACACACACACACACACACACACACACACACACACACAAGACAGCCACCCTCCCGGCAGAGTTCACACGCACACACACACACACAAAGACAGCCACCCTCTAGCTCTCTTTGCGCATGCTTTCTAGCTCTCTTCATGGCCTGCTCACCGTGGGCGTGGCCCCGGAAGTCAGATTACCTTCACCTGAGAAGAGGGTACCATACCAGATAAGAAAATCCAAGAAAAACGCACTGAGACCAGAGCAAAACCTGTCTGTCTATTCCGACCATGATTGACAATTTACAACCCACCCCACAGATGGCGCGTACTGAATACAACCACAGACTGGCCCAGGCCGGAGGCGGAGGGGCTCCCCCCACCCAAGGCCCATCATAAATACATATTCAGATAATGCCCAGAATTAATGGGACTCACATCCTAATAAATATCATCGGCTAGTGACTGCTGGAGGGAGATATATTTTGGTAAAATACAGCTTTTGTTTGGATGGAAGGTGCGGGGTGGGCTTGCTTGCCTGGGACATAAATCTGCGCTGAGAAATATCTTTTGTGAATTCTTGAATTCTCACGGAGCTCTAAAAGCCTAAAGTAGATTTGTAGTTACCTTCCTGGGAACACCAGGGTTTCTGTTGCGCGAAGAATGAACGCCGTCTGTGAAGCTCACGTTCTAGAACTGTCCACGGACTGAGTTAGTGGCACAGAAGTCGGAGCCTGAGGGGAGGAAACCGCCCTGGTGCCTGGGTGGGGAGGGTCTGGAAATGGGGGTCCTGGTAGGGCCCTGTGCACAGTGAACGAGTCCCGGCTTGAGGCAGAAGGAAGGCGTGGCTAAGGCCGGAAGTGGATTGAGAGCCTGCGTCCAGGGGCATAATTTGGGTGGGGTAGAGCAATGGTTCGAACCCCGTATTTTCCTGCTAAAGGCAAATTTGTAGAGATTGGGGGAATTGGGAGCTGTGTGGAGTAAACACGCCCAGTCTCCAGCTACAACACAGCTGAGCTCTCCAGAGCAGGCTTTGATAGCGTCGTCAGCACGAAGAATCAAAACCCAAGCCCGCCCCGAGTGTCTGCCACACTGGCAAATGAAAAACTGAGCCTGCGGGGTTTGTTTGTTTTTTGTTTTCTCTTTTTCTCTCCCCCCCCTCCCGCCCCAGTCACTGAGACTAATAATATCTCATTTTGTTAACTGGAAAAGATCGTTTTAAAAAAAACAAAACACTGCGATGTTCTTCAGCACTAACCATTTCTTCTTTCCGTGGCTCCCGCAGGCCCTCAGGGTCAGCTTGGAACTCTTCAGATGTCTACCAAAGGCCTCGAGGCCGCTCCTGCTGCCGCCTTGTGACTCTAGGTCCCCTAAGTCCGGTCACCCTGGAAGCGAGGACCGTGAAGCTCCTCCCAGGAGAGAAAGAAAGTGCTCACTCCACACTGTGTCTGCTTCAGCCCAACGCCCGACTCGCACTGAGTGCCGGGACCAAGCTGTCGAGTCCAACCCTAGTGTGGTGCGGTTGGTGCCTCCCCTGGGGGGCATGTGAGCATGCCCAGTATCACTGGACAGTTTAGCTCTGACATGGTCACCAAAGGCTCTGTGACATTTCACAAGGTATCTGTGAAAGCATCCCCCTCCCCAAAAGGTAAATATCGTGGTAAATATTCATGACACCAAAGTTACCATTTTTCACAATTGTGGACAACAATGTATCTTCCAAACTTGACCATTGTCCACTTAGAAACTATGTAGCAAGTATTAATTACCCTCCCACTCACCTGCAGCTGGTAACTCCTGCTCCGCCTTCTGTCATTCTGCTTTTGTCTCTTCTGCACATTCGTCTGCGGCTCACCTGACACATGGCCTTTGTGGCTGGTGTACTTGGATTTCCAAGTTTATCTGTATGAATCTGTGTGTTCTTCCTTTTTGACGGCTGAATACTATTCCACTGCATTGACATACCGCGCTTACTTCTAAAATCATCTGTGGATGGACATGCGGGATGTTTCCAGCTTCTGTCTTACAACCAACAACACAGCAACTGACACTGGCCAGCAGATATCTATCACACCCCTATTTCAACCAGTATTACTTTATACTCAGAAATAAAATTGCTAGGTCATGCAGGCTTTCTGCTTCCCACCATGTATTATCCTCATTTTCCAAGTGGAGAAAGTGAGGCCTCAGTAGGTTCAGCTACTTGCCTCAGACTACAGCTAGGTGAAGATCTACCCAGGATCTGATCTCCAGAGTCAGCCCTAAACCTACTGGGAGGGTGAGGAGGGAGAGAGCAGGGCGGGGAGGAGGGAGAGAGCAGGAAGGGGAGGAGGGAGGGGAGGAGGGAAACAGTAGGGAGGGGAGGAGGGAGATCAGGGAGGGGAGGAGGGAGAGAACAGGGAAGGGAGGAGGGAGAGAACAGGGAAGGGAGGAGGGAGAGCAGGGAGGGGAGGAGGGAGAGAGCAGGGAGGGGAGGAGGGAGAGAGCAAGGAGGGGAGGAGGGAGAGAGCAGGAAGGGGAGGAGGGAGGGGAGGAGGGAGAGAGGCTTTTTCTAAGAGCAGTGTTTTTTCCTTATTGTTATTTCCTCCTGAGGGAGGACACTCTTGGTTGTCCCAGATCATCCCACATTTTAACCTGCTGCAAGGTTCTGTAGGTTTTGGTGCAGGCATCATTGTTCAATAAGTGGGGGGGGGGGGGGGCAGAGCCAGTGGTGTCTTACCTAAGAGCGATGTTTAGTACCAAAAACAACGACGACGACGACGACGACGACGACGACGACGACGACGGATGACGACTACGAAACGGATACGACGACTACAACAAAAACAAAAACAAAAACCAAGGTGAAATTTGAGCCAGCCTCTGTGATTGCCCCCAGCCGCCCTTCCCAGGCCCCTCCAGGCAAAACAAGGACATCAAACGCCAACATCTTTCAGCCCAAATCAGGACGCTTTAGTCGAGACCCTTAGCAGGCAGAGCAGCGTGCGAGCAGGGGGCGCCCTGGACCTGCCCCCACTCTGCAGGGTCAATCTCAGGTTCACTTTCCCCAAATTCTCCACACAGACCAGGTGACTGACCACGACCACCAGGCAGGTGTAGTGAGCCAGCGAACCCCTGCCCGTCCACGGTAAGTTTGGTTTTCCGTGGTTGTGTAAACACCGAGCCCAAGAGGGAGGAGCTTGGAGGGGGCAAAAGAAACAGTGAAGGAGGGAGGGCTCGTGGCTGGCTGGCTCTCCGGGGTGTTCAGCTATACAGCTTCTTTATATAGCCCAGGCCGCCAGCCTGGGAGTGGCACCACCCACAGTGGGCTAGCCTCCCGTACTCAATTAGTAATTAAGAAAATAGCCCACATGCCACTCCAATGGACACAGTTTCTCAACGGAGGTCCCCTCTTCCCCGGTGTGTCAAGTTGACAGCCGAAGCCAGCTGTGACGTTCTATCCCTGGCCAACCTTGACACGCAACCACATCACGTTACGCCATACCCTTTCCTTTCTTGTTTGTCCCCCAAATCATCTTAATACCACAACATAAGACACAGGGCCACTTAAAAAGCCCCACAGTCTTTAGCACAGTTCCCAGCACCTTGGTTGGGGTGGCTACAACCTCGACTCCAGCCCAGGAGAATCTGATGCCCTCTTCTGGCCTCCCTGAGTACTGCACACATGCAGCCTATGTACACACACGAATAAAAGTAAATCTTTTAAATTTTTTAAATGACTTTTTAAAAAAATTTTTTTTAGATTTTTATTTTATGTGTGCATGTGTTTTGTGCTCAAAACCACTGAGCAATCTCTCAGCCTTCAAAAATTCTTTAATGTAGCCGCCAGCAGCTACATGTAAACTGGGTTACCTGTTGAGAGAATTTTGGGGTCATAGGGAAGAGCGGCGAAACGAAAGTACGGCTAAGTCAATGTTCACTGATCAAAGCCGTCAACTTTAATGGCGCCGGACCTTTTAACAGTTCGGGCAAACCCTCCCCCCAGACTCCAGGCTGAGTTCCGGTGGAAGTTGTCTAGCTTCTCTTGGAGGTCTTCGTCTTGACTGCTCCGGCAGCTGGGTGGGTCACCTGTTTAATTCAGGAATCCCTATACCAGGAAGAACAATGAACTTAACCTTTACTACGTGCGCTCCACCCTAAGTGGAGCAGAATCCTGGCTAACTGGGAGAAGTTAACCTTGACCAAAGTCAAACTCTGACCAAGTGCAAGACTGCCCCAATATGGCTCTGTACATGTCCTCCCTTTTTTTATTAATTTGAACACGAGGAGGTAGAAAACAAGTGGATAAATATCCTTCATAAGAAGGCGGGCCTTAACCAGGAGGGGAAGCATTGACCGTAATTCCTCTTAAATATTGTATAACGTCTTTTTCAGAGGAGGGGTAATAGGCTCCCTTATTATTTTAAGGACAGCCTCTCGACGTTAACCCCTATGCAATTAGGTGTACTTCCTGGGGACTCAGAAGCAGAAATTCACCTCCCCATGCAGTGCTTTGCCTCGCACGTCTCGCTGGTACCCATGTTTGTTCATAAACAAACACACATAGATCTGAGTTCTATGTGGCTCCCTCTTTGGAGATCCACTTGTGTAAGTTTTGAAGCCAGGGGGGTCTGCAAGTGTCTTTAACAGACATGTAATCTCTCCATCCAGGTGAGCCTGGGTGGAGACAGCCAGTCTGCTTAACAGACAAGGTCAAGAGTTAAAGGTGGAATAGGATTAACTTGTCCCAGAAGTATCCAATTCAGTTGTAAATTAACAACTTTGAGGACCCAAGGCTTGGCCTCTGAGGTGGGAGAGGTAGCCTTGTGAATCAAGAATTAAGCTGTTACTTCTCAGGAAAAGTGGAGACTATATGTTAAATTAACACAGCTGGCTGAAGATTGTTAGCCATCTTCAAAATTGGAATCTTCAAAATTGGAATTATTTCTAGACCAGTCTATGGTTGAGTCAGCTGAGCACAATAAGGAGAAGAGTCATTTTAACTCTTCTAATTAATTTTTCCTAAGCTAGCATAACAGTCTCCATGTTCTGTCCCACAAAGTCTAAAAGCTTGAAGCTAGGCAATTTATCTAACCTGGGACATTTAACAATTGAGGTAAGTCAAGAACATATATCCAATATAGCTCTTATGTTACCATGGTCTGGGCATTCAGCAAGCACACAGTCAGCATATCTTCTGCCGCATTCTGTGGAAAAAACAGAGGACATGCCTTCTCCCCCAATATTAAATCAGGATCATGGCATATGTTAGTAAGTGAATTCCTTCATTTCACCTAGACATCAATATGTCTAATTACAAGATGTCATATACATTTAGCAAGGAGTTTCTTGGCATCTAAATTTTAAAATTTTAAAATTTTCTTAAAAACATGTAAGCATAATTTAAATTATATGTACAGGGACACGATTTCCCCTCTCTTCTTTCTTCCAAGAAGATATTGTTTTATTAATTTAAGTTGGAACACAAAGTATAACCCATAACATAGGCAATAACTATGTAATTATATAAAATATAGTTGCTTTTTCTGTTAGAGCAGTTGCAACTAGACAGCCTAAAAATGAATCATTAGTCACATGTACATATTTTTTTAATCCTTTAAATTAGAAATATGAATATCATTTATCTGTAATAACTAAGTCCTCTAGGATTAACACCATTACGTGGTAGAGGTAGAAATTGAGGACATCAAGAACAAATCTTTATAATTTGATGTGTACAAAATATAAAATTATTTCAAATACCTAAAGGACAGTCATTTAGAGAACATATCCTTTGTTCTTAGAAATTTGAATCACATTTGTATAAACTGTAGAAATTAAGAATTAGCAGTATTAAAAATGGACCAATTTTAAGCAATTATAGACCATGAGCTATGTATATCTACTATTATTAAAAGCTTGACCTTTAACATCTTAAAAATAGCTGCTATAGCACCCAATTCAGGTATCTGTGTTGAAGCAGGGAGAAACTTAAAGGAATAAACATGTGATCTGATAGTACAAATTATCTTTTGGATAACAATTATTAATTTTGCCTAAAAATGCTTGCCATGTAATAGACCAACCATTAATAATAAATTTGATTGTTGCTTGAAGCAAGGAACAAATGTTTCCTACCTTGAAAACAGAGGTTTAAGACCTTCTGTGGCAAGCTTAAAATGAGGTAAATATAAGATAAAGCCAATTAATATATCTTAACAACCTTTGAAAATCATTTACCTAAAAATTCTAAAAGTCTATAGGAGCAAGGGCCTGTAACAAACATTCTATGAACATTATACACTGAAAATTTTAAGATCTTAACTTCTAGTATTGAAACAGAGACAAAACACTTTTTCTCACAAGACATAAGGCGGTTAGCCATTCCCTGAGGCAAAACTTTCTAATGAAATTGTTTTGTTGTCTCTTTAAAATTAGAAGCAAATGCTTTTATAATTATCAGAATGTAAAGCAAAAAACCAACCCTTTAAATTTACAATAATTTTATAGGGAGTAGACAGGCCAAATGTTAATGCTTTTATAGCCTCCTTGACCTTTCATAGATTTGAACTGCATTTTAACCCACACCTGGATAAGTCAAAAACTTTTTTTTTTTTTTTTTTTTTTTTTTTTTTAAACCAAACACTCCCTAGGTGGGGCCTGTAAGGCAGAAACAATTTCTCAAAACTTCCTCACTAGCTTCCCCTGAGGCAGCTCTAAGCTTTGCATTAACTCAAATGTAAATTTTTTTATCTGCCCTAGGATCCACCTTGAGTCCTTGGCAAGGACTTTGTATGAGATTCCTCAAATGTAAATATCTTCTAATCTGAGCCTTTTATCTAAGACCAGACCCAAACCTACAAGGACAATTTAAGGATTAAACAAAAGAAACCTGTAATTTCATGGTCAAGGGAACCTGCTTGATATCAAATACATTTTCACTGAGATCTCCTTTTTAATTTTGGAGACAGCAGTATCACTCTTAAAATTATCTTAATTACAAAATGTTAACAATTACGAGCCTGCAAACTGAAAACTGTAGCCAATGACACACTGATTTTTATTGTAACTCAATGTTTTCTTGCAATATTAGAGCACAATTGTAATTTTGGAAGCAAATCTCAATTTTAAACAATCTATTTTCTTTAAAATTAATGGCAAACACATATTTACAGCACAAGGTTTGTATGCCAGTTCTTATGTTCAAGTGTATAACAGTGTAACTTATTAAAGAGACAATATTTTAAATCTTAATCTTCATTAAGTCTAATCTCCAGGCCAAGATTCACATGAAACACCATGCCAATTTAGGAGCGTCTTAAAGGCCTGTATTTCCTGGATTGCGTCATGCCACGTGGTGTTCAAAATGGCGACTACCCTAAACTACCAGCCTTAACCATCATGCCACGTGTTCAAAATGGCGACTACCCTAAACTACCAGCCTTAACCATCATGCCACGTGTTCAAAATGGCGACTACCCTAAACTACCAGCCTTAACCTAACTTTTGTTAATAACATTATACCTTTTAAATCATGTGCAGTGACTTAAGCCAATACTCTATAGTCAAGACATGCAAAATATACCTTTAAATCCAATTATAAACAAGAACAAGGCATGAGTGGCGTTAGGACACGTGTAGTTAGTTAAGATAGCTCTAACACTGAATCACCAGTTTTAAACTAACCTTTTCTTAATAACACTATACCTTTTACATAATAACCAATTAATTTATAACTCTTTAGTCAAGAAATGTAAAGCCTTATATCATTAAAACCAATTAGAAACATGTATAAAGCGACTACATGAATTTCACAAGCCAAACCAAAGTCTTCCCAAATCTCGAGGTTTCTGGGCTTTTAAGAGCGGCTTTTTCCCCAGCCATGTTTCTGTCTTGGGTGAGTGAGCTACGCTGCTGCAGCGTGGCTTTGAATCAATCCCCACACAAACTGTGGCTAGCTCAAGAGGTTACCAGCAGATGTAATCTTTACCAATTTTTCTTTTAAACATGAAACAGTCATTCACACAAAGACACAGAGAGGACATAAACATACACATAGACAGTCGGTGCACCGGGACAAACACGGAAAGATACACAGAAAGTTAAGCGTGCTTGTTAAGCAATTGCATCCATTTTCCTCTTTAAACAGCTCTTAGAAGCTGTGGACATATGCCTATTTTTAAAAACCCCTTTCTTTTCGCCGAAATCAGCTCTTACGAGCTTTGGGCAAATGCCTACCAAATTCCTTCCCCATATTTCCCTATCTTATCAACCCAAGCAGTCCTGCGCTGGGTCCACGCAGTATGCTTGAAAAACTGTATCCATTCCTGCACTCACAACCATAGACACGAATTCACTAGCGCTAGTTTTGCCCTCTATGTTGCTTACCGTGCGGACACCATTAATTTTCACCTTTTTCTGCGAAGCTTCGCTGGATAGGGCTACCTCAAGAAATTCTCTCGTGCCAGGTCTTCCCACGTTCAGGCGCCACTATGTAGCCGCCAGCAGCTACATGTAAACTGGGTTACCTGTTGAGAGAATTTTGGGGTCATAGGGAAGAGCGGCGAAACGAAAGTACGGCTAAGTCAATGTTCACTGATCAAAGCCGTCAACTTTAATGGCGCCGGACCTTTTAACAGTTCGGGCAAACCCTCCCCCCAGACTCCAGGCTGAGTTCCGGTGGAAGTTGTCTAGCTTCTCTTGGAGGTCTTCGTCTTGACTGCTCCGGCAGCTGGGTGGGTCACCTGTTTAATTCAGGAATCCCTATACCAGGAAGAACAATGAACTTAACCTTTACTACGTGCGCTCCACCCTAAGTGGAGCAGAATCCTGGCTAACTGGGAGAAGTTAACCTTGACCAAAGTCAAACTCTGACCAAGTGCAAGACTGCCCCAATATGGCTCTGTACACTTTAAGATATCCAGTCTTGGTGCTAGAAAGATGGCTCAGAGCTTAAGAGCACTGGCTGCTCTTCCAGAGGTCCTGAGTTCAAATCTCAGCAACCACATGGTGGCTCACAACCATCAGTAAGGAGATCTGACACCTCTTCTGGTGTGTGTCTGAAGACAGCAACAGTGTACTCACATACATAAATAAATCTTTTTTTTTAAAAAAAAAGGATATATAGTCTCTTGCCTGTGGGCTCCTGTGAAATAAAAACCAATTAACTTGATTACACTCTTATTCCAAGACGGGAGAACCAGGGCACAGTTATAGTCAGATCAAAGCAAAACCAAAATTCAACAGTTTAGAAAACTCAGTGTTCCAAGGGCAGGCCCCGCCCTCCAGTTCTCCCGTTGGTCCGCAGCACAACTGGTCCCATCCCGGGAGCCCTTGGTCCTTCTGTGGTCCTGGCAGTTTCAGTATCTGGGATCTCCATTGCCACTGAGGCTTCGTCTTCACCCGGCATTGTCCTGGCCTCTGCCCCACAGTGCCCAGCCCCAGATGTTCCCCGCCATCCCTTCCTGCCTTCAGAACCAGCCCTGCCTGGGCGACTCTTACCTGGGGATCTACCACGTGCCAGCTTCACTGATGTGCAGCCTCAGCCCGCCCCGCCCTAGACCACGTGCGGATGCTGAGAAAGCGCCTTCCAGGTTTCACCTCGGAGAGGTGCGAACCACGGCTGATTTTGCCCCCAGCTCCTGAGCCTTAGCTGCCCCCGTGAAGCACCGTTTTTAATTCTACAGATTCTTACCTCGTGCACAGCCCTGAGAGCGTCTTCCATTCCCTCTTAAATGGCGCAAGCCACCATCATCCGCGCTTCTCTCATCCCCCAGACCCCCCCCCCCAAACTGCGCAATTCTCCCCCTAGCAATACCAACCCTGCTCTCTGGTACCAGTTCCTGTCCTAGCTTGTGTTCCTAAGGCTGCGTGACAAGAGACAGGCCAAAAGCAACTTGGCGAGAAAAAGGTTTGTTTCATCTTACATTTCGAGGTGACTGTCGGTCGTTGAAGGCCAGAGCAGGAACCTGGAGGCGGGAACTGAAGCAGAGACCACAGAGGGTCTCTGGTTTGCTCATACCGTCCACTGTAAGCCAGGCCACCCGCCCAGGGGTGGCACTGGATCCTTCTCCGTCAATTAACGATGTAGGGAATGCCCAGTGGTCAGGGCCGCGGGCCACTCTGATGGAGGGAATTCTTCATTTGAGCGTCTCTCTCCCAGGTGTGTCAAGCTGACAATGAAGTTAACGGTGACAGGTCACATAGATCTTAAGTGAGGGGCTTCAAGATAAGAATGTGTTCTCAAGGCAGGACAATTGTTACACGGAGAAATCCTGTCTCAAAAAACCAATAAATAAGTAAATAAATAAATAAATGAATAAATAAATAAATAAATATAAATTTTAAAAAAGCCAGGACGATTGTGGAGCATGCCTTTAACCCCAGCACTTGGGAGGCAGAGGTAGACGGATCTCTATGAGTTCAAGGCCAGCCTGGTCCACAGAGTGAGTTCCAGGACAGCCAGGGCTGCACAGAGAAACCCTGTCTCAAACAAAACAAAGCAAAGCAAAACAAAACTGTCCTTGAAGAAAATTAACAGAGTGGTAAAAACATCTTTAATCCCAGCACTGGAAGGCATAGTTTGATCAAAGCCAGCCTAGTCTACATAGTGAGTTCCAGGATAGCCTGGGCTACATAGACCCTGGAGAAGAGGTAGGTAAATAAAAAGAAAATGGAAAAAAAAAATAGAAAACCAGACTCTGTTAAATGTGGTGCACACATAGTCCCTGAACTTATGATCAAGAGCTCAAGGCCAACCTCAGCTACATAGCTAGTTGGAGACTAGCCTGGTCTACATGAGACCCTTTTCTTTTCTCAAAAAAAAAAAAAATCTAATTAAATAAACAGTTTTCTTACTACCCATAGGTGGATCTTGGGTCTCAGTCCAGAGTGCTCGTTGTACTGTTAGAAACCCAGTTAATGAGAAACCCTGTCTTGAGAGAGAGAGATAGAGGGGGGAGGGGAAGGAAGGAAGGAAGGAAGGAAGGAAGGAAGGAAGGAAGGAAGGAAGAAAGAAAGAAACCCAGTTAAAACTGTCCTTGTCAGCCGGGCGGTGGTGGCGCATGCCTGTAATCCCACTCTGGGAGGCAGTGGTTATGAGTTCGAGGCCAGCCTGGTCTACAGAGTGAGTTCCAGGACAGCCGGGGCCATACAGAGAAACCCTGTTTTGAAAAAAAAAACAAAAACAAAAACAAAAACAAATCCCAAAACAAAACAAAACAAAATTTAAAAAAACTGTCCTTGTCAGACTGGGGAGATGGCTCAGTGGTTAAGAGCACTGACTGGTCTTCCAGAGGTCCTGAGTTCAGTTCCCAAAAACCACATGGTGGCTCACAACCACCCGCAATGGGATCTGATGCCCTCTTCTGGTGTGTCTGAAGACAGCTACAGAGTACTTATATACATTAAATGAATAAATCTTTTTTTAAAAAAGGGAGGCTGTGCCACGGGGCCAGAGGGTAGGAAAGGGATGACTCCTAGAAAGTTCCAGAAAGATTTGTACCAAGAGGAAGAGAAGTGGATGACAGGCAGGGAGTTCACATCACATGACAGGAATCCCTACCTGGAACCAGCAGGGAGGCTCAGTCCAGAGATAATGAGGCCCTGACTCTGCATAATCTTTCCAGCAACATACAGGAGACGGAGCTTGTGTGACTGAACAGTTGAGACCTGAGACCACTCAGCGTGCTCAGGGCCCGAGGGGTTCCAGGGCTGGGGACAAGATCCTGGCGACTCTATTTTCCATATAATCAAAGCCTGGGGTCATAGATGTGGGCTATAGGGTCACATGAGCTTTTCCAGCCTCTCCTTAGACCTGTGGCACGTATGGCGGATTTTCTGCGGGGCATGTGGAGTGTGCCAGCAGAGGAACGGGGGTGACTGGTGAGGCAGGGTGTGCCCCAACCCCGAAAACCTCAGGTTTAAGAGGGCACAAGTAGACCTAATTCCCTCCCTGTCTCCATGCCTGCTTTGGGGGCAAATAACCCCAACCCCAACCAGGTGGCCACAGGCAGTCTGTCAAGTATCATGGCGCCTGGAATTCGTCCCCACGCAAATAGAGCATCGCATCGCCACGGTCTTAGGCTCAGCCAATAGAATGTGTTTACCCCTAAATCCCATCCCACTCCCCGAGGTTCACAGAGTCCCTGCCCACATGGAATAACGCACAGAAGTGATTTTACCAAGGATCGTCTGAGACCGGCTGTCTTTACAGAGTTGCAACACTTGGGAAGTCCCCTCCCCCAAAGCCCTCATTGCTGGACCTTGGGCCTCCTGCCTGGCCAGGCTCCCGCTGCTCCCAGAGGCTCACATTAGAGCAGTGCTGGCTTCAGACATCGCCACCACAGCCTCAGCAGCCGAGGGAACCAGGTCGCAGGCCACCTGCCCCACACTGGCTGCACGAACCTCTTTGTTCCTTTTCTAAGAGCTGTAGCACTCGAGGCATTCTGGGATAGACAGGAGCCC
The DNA here is from genome assembly GCF_947179515.1 of Apodemus sylvaticus. Lineage (NCBI taxonomy): Eukaryota > Metazoa > Chordata > Mammalia > Rodentia > Muridae > Apodemus > Apodemus sylvaticus. Next base: position 47,044,153 of record NC_067493.1, on the reverse strand, counting down.
TGAGGTGCTTACCCATCTCCCTCCTCAGGCTGCCGCCCCAGAGGGAAGGGGCGGACATTGGACCCCACCCATTCTGGACTTTGCCCTGGCTTTCTCCGAGCTGGTGAACCAGCAGCCCAGCCACCCCACCAGGAGAGACAGAACCACAGTTTTCCAGGCGGAGTTACCCTATGTAGCCATGGCTGTCCTGGAACTCACTCTGGTGACCAGGTTGACTTCAAACTCACAGAGATCCAGACGCCTGCCTCTGCCTCCCAAGTGCTGGAATTAAAGGCGTGCACCAGCTGACCTGTGACACCTTTAATCTCAAAGCTAAGCAGGCAGAGGAAGGCAGATCTCTGTGAGTTCCAGGTCAGCCTGAGCTACACAGTAAGACACTGTCTAATAAAACAAAAACAAAAACCCAGAAACCAATTTATTTTTGATTCCTCCCCAATGACAAATAGGTGTTGTGGGCTCTTTAAAAAGAAACACCTCCCGGTAGACCTTTCTGGAATGATGGAAAGTCCCCAGCCACAGCCCTGCTACTGAAGCTTGCTAATGATACAGAAAAGCTGAAGTTTCCTTTCATTTGTTTAAATTTAAATAACCACGGCGTTGGGGGAGGGGCTGGAGAGCCGGCTTAGCAGACCGGAGCACTTGCTTCACCTGTGTGAAGACCAGAGTTGAAATGACCAGTGACAACCCCAAAGCAGAGACACCTGCCACCCCAGTGCTGGGTGGCACCCCAGGAGGATGGCAGCCTAGCTCTGGGTTCAAGGAGAGACCCTGTCTCAGGGGAATAAAATGGAGCAAGACGGTGGAGCAGGACACCTCCACCCTCTGCTGGACGCCCCTCCAGGTCACACACATCCTGTGACAGTTTCGTGTCAAGTTGACAGACACAAGCTAGAGGTCTTAGGGAGGAAAGAGCCTCCGTTGAGAAAATGTCTTCATAAGATTGGGCTGCGGGCTGCAGGCAAGCCCATAGGGCATCGTCTTAATTAGTGATTGATGGGCGAGGGCCACAGAGGGCTCCGCCCACCGTGGGCGGAGCCATTCCTGGGCTGGTAGTCCTGGGTTCTGTCAGAAAGCAGGCTGAGCAAGCCATAGGTAGGGAGTAAGCCAGGGAGCAGCGCCCTCCAAGGCCTCTGCGTCAGCTCCTGCCTCCAGCTTCCTGCCCTGCTTGACTTCCTGTCCTGACTTTCTTCAGTGATGGACTGCAGTGTGGAAGTATGAGCCAAATGAACCCTTTCCTTCCCAGCTTGCTGTTTGGTCATGGTGTCTCACCACAGCAATAGAAACCCTGACTAAGACACACACATACACAGTGGAAATAGAAAACAGGATCCGGGGGCTGGAGAGATGGCTCGGCGGTTAAGAGCACTGACTACGCTTCCACAGGTCCTGAGTTCAAATCCCAGCAACCACATGGTGGCTCACAACCATCTGTAATGAGATCTGATGCCCTGTTCTGGTGTGTCTGAAGACAGCTGCAGTGGACTTATATATAATAAAAAAATAAATCTTTAATAAAAGAAAAAAGAAAACGGGACCTGAAGAGCTGGCTCAGTGGGTAAGAGCACTTGTTGATCCCCAGTTGCCACATGCTGCCTCACAACCACCAACAACTCCAGTTCCAGAAGACTTGACGACCTCTTCTGCCCCGCCCCTGCCCCGCCCCTACCCCCTGCCGGGCACTGCACACATCCAGTGCACAGACATACAGGCAGACATGACGCCCTCTCCTGGCCCCCTCCTCAGGCACTGAACATATAGAGTGCACAGTCATACTTGCGGGCAAAATATTCACGCACATAAAAACACAAAATAGACTTCACAAAAAATAAAATTCAGCCATCGTGACTGCGTAGGGCATCCCAGGAAGAAAGCTCGCTCTGTGGTTGTTAGCATCACACAGACACTTACGCCTTGGACTCCTACAGAAGGTGCTTCAGGTCGTTGTCTGGCAGCAGAGACATTTTCCCCAGAGCACGGGGAGTCTGGGAGCACGCACGGAACATCATTGGGAACTTCCGAGTCCAGGGTCTTCCCTCCTTATCTCTGAAGTGCCTGTGTTTAACATGAAAAGGCGTTTCTAATTAGTAGGTCGGCCCCTCTTGACTTTGATAAAAGCAGAGGAGAAAAGGATTTGATTAACCCAAGATCTTTTCAATTTAGCGGGTTCCACATGACCGAGGCCTGTCGCAGCCTCCCAGCCGAGCAGCCGCATCTCAGAACGTTCATCCTTTGTGGCCCGTGGGTGCTGCTGAGGAGGGAGGGGTGGGCGGAGCCGGGCTCGGAGCCACCACAGTCATCTGGATGCTTGACACAGCTAGCTCTCCTGGGAAGGGAAAATGACACAGCGTCTCACTATCAAATAAAATCACGTCTTCAGCCTGAGATCAGGGCAGAAGGTTCCGGTATAAGCAGGAATAGAGAACTATCTAGAAGGTCAGAGACAGAGAGGGGATGGTCTACCATAGTCATGGCCTGATATGTGATGTCCTGGTGTTTTGGCTGTGAGTGTGTGTGTGTGTCTGTGTGTGTCTATGTGTGTTGGGGAAGCGGTGTGGATAAGAGCTATGTCTATGGGAGCCAGAAGAGGGCATTTAGACCTCCAGGAGAGGGCTGGAGAGATGGCTCAGCGGTTAAGAGCACTGACTGCTCTTCCAGAGGTCCTGAGTTCAAATCCCAGCAACCACATGGTGGCTCACAACCATCCGTAATGTGATCTGCTTCCCTCTTCTGGTGTGTCTGAAGACAGCTACAGTGTGCTTATATATAATATGAAGTTTGAGTTACAGGGAGTTGTGAATGGACTGAAGTGGGAATCAGACTCAGGTCCTCTGTAAAAGCAGCAGGCCCTGGCCTCCCCGCTGAGCCTTCTTTTCAGGCCACGCCCATCTCTTTCACATAGGTTGGATGGACTCAAGTCTCTGTGCCTCTGTGGCAAAGTTTGCCAGCTAAGCCATCTCCCAGGCCACAGCACAGGAGCCCATCCACCCCAAGGATGGCGATGCCTGGTATAAATGCCAGCGACCTGTGGGCTCAGCACAAGGCTGGTGAGAGAAAAGCTTAGAGATCCACCCACAGAGATCCTGTTTCCTGTGCTGGGGCCCCTGGTTCCCCAGGATCCTCTGTGGCCTCGCAGGCAGCACCGTGAGCTCGGAGGCCGGGATTGTCAGTCTGTGAACCGAAGGCTGAGCAGCAGAGCGGACACGACATCCCAGACGCGTGAATTATACAGAACCATCTGGGGAGGTGGCCCAGCGCCAGCGCAGCCTGTGGACATATGGAGTCATATGTTCTTAGGAGCAGAGCCCGTCTCTCCCCGACCGCGTCCGGCCACTCCCATTCCTGACATGGTGTCCGGAGCTTAGACCCCGACTCTGGGGGCTGAGACTCTTGGGGGTCAGGAACTGGGTTGTTATTGCAAGTTTTCATGTCTATCAGTAAAGCCCTTTCCTAACCCGCGTGTGGTGACACAATACCTGTAATCTCCGCACTCGAGAGGCTGAGGCAGGAGGATTGTCGTGACTTCTAGGTCAGCCTACGTGGTGAGTTGGCTACCCTGGGCTGCATAGCAAGACTGCCTTTAAAACAAAAAGCCCACGAAAGCCTCTTTTCTACCCTTCAGCAGGCTTCCCTTGCACCCAGCAGAACTTAGATGGAAAATGATAAAACATTAGGTAGGGGTGAACTCTCTCAGGCCGGCTGGAGACCCTTTTCCTGTGCCAGCCTATGCTCGGATACGCGTCTGCGCATGCGCGCAGCGCATTTTCCCCACAGTCAGGATATGAGGATCTGAGGTGGAGAAGGCAGCTTGTGTCCAGCCACTTGCAGCCTTGGGGTAGACCAAGATGCACTGCTCTTCTCGTAATCCCCGCACTTCTCCCTGGAAGATGACTGTCTGCTCTTGGCCAGCTTCCCATCAACAGCAGTAATCTCAAACTCCTTCTCAAACTCAGCATGTAGAAATGAAGAAGAGAAATAAAGAGGTGAGTATGAATGAAGCCTGGTGACACATCTGGGTGCAATCTGAAGGAGAGGGCCGGTGAGAGGGCTCGACAGGTGGAGAGGCTTGCCACCAAGCCTGATGGCCTGAGTTTGATTCCCCAGGATCCACATGGTAGAATAAGAGAGTTGACTCCGGTAAGTTGTCTTCTGACTTGTGCACGTGTTCACACGTGCACAGGCCGCACGCACACACAAAGTAAGTGCAAAGTCATTTCTTACCACAGAGTAAGTTGCAGACTGGCTTGGTGTACAGGAGACCGTGCTCGATAAGTAAGAAATGTGCATATGAAAATGTTTTAGGGGCAGTGGTGGCACATGCCTTTAATCCCAGCATTTGTGAGGCAGAGGCAGACAGATTTCTGAGTTCAAGGCCAGCCTGGTCCACAGAGTGAGTTCCAGGACAGCCAGGGCTATACAGAGAAACCCTGCCTCGAAAATAACGAAAAAAATGTTTTAAATAAAAAAAGATCTGTTTATGAAGTCCGTGTGTTTGTACATCAACTTAGAAAGTTAAGACAACGGGGTTGGGGGTTTAGCTCAGTGGTAGAGCGCTTGCCTAGCAAGCACAAGGCCCTGGGTTCAGTCAACAGCTCCGGAAAAAGAAGAAGTTAAGACATCAAATGCAAAAAAAAAAAAAAAGAAAAAAGAAAGACATCAAATGCAAAGTTGTCCAGAGGAAAATTCCAGGTCGACGCCCACCTGCAGCCCAAACTCTGGGGGGCAGAGTCGAGAGGATCAGGAGTTAAAGGGCATCCTGGGCTACAGAGAGAGGGAGGGAGAGGGAGAGTAACAGACGGGGAAGGGCAGAGATGATTGAGGGGAGAAGAGGGAAGAGGAGAGGGAAAAAAGAAAATCAAGATGGAGAATGGTAGCAAGCACTTTTAATCTCAGCACTCAGGAGGCAGAGACAAGCAGATCTCTGAGAGTTCAAGGCCAGCCTGGTCTACATAGGGAGTTCCAGTCTAGCAAAGGCTACACAGTAAGACCCTATTTCAAAATAAATAAGGAAACTGGAGAGACAGCTTGGAGGTTGAGAAGATTGACAGCTTTTTCCCTGGGTTCGGGTCCTTACCTGCCGAGCCAACTCCCCAGCCACAAGATGTATTTTATTTTTTTAAATTTTTTTATCATCATCATCATTATTATTATTATTATTATTTGGATTTTTATCGAGATAGGGATTCTCCGTGTAGCCCTGACTGTCCTGGAACTCACTCTGTAGAACAGGCTGGCCTCGAACTCAGAAATCTGACTGCCCCTGCCTCCCAAGTGCTGGAATTAAAGGCGTGCGCTGCCACTGCCTTGCAGATGTTTTTTAAAGACCCAGAGAGACAGCTGCGCAGTGGTGGCGCACGCCTTTAATCCAGGTACTAGGGAGACAGAGGCAGGCAAATCTCTAAGTTCGAGGCCAGCCTGGTCTGTATAGAGAAACCCTGTCTGGAATAATGAAAACAACCAAACACAATAAAAATGGGACATGGACAGATGTGGCCCAAGGATGGTGGTGACAGCTGATCACCATTAAGAGACAGGCCCTGCCTGAGGTGACAGAACCACATAGTTAACCAAGCACTGGACCCAGATCAGGTGTAGACTTGGTCCCACACCTGGGACTCAGACAAAAGGCAGTTATGACCACAGTGGCTGTCACTGTCAGCCGACAGCTGACCTGGTCAGGACAGGGCTGAGTCTCCGAGTGGAGGATGGTCCTGGGACGTCCCAGCAGTGGCCCCCAGAGGAGTGAGCTGTAAGGTGACCTGGGACTGAATGAAAGATGAATTTAGGTCCTGGTTTGTTGCTAATGAATTCTTAGCTTCTAGCTTAAAATCCAGATTTTAATAATATTTATTACACCTTTCGTGTGTGTGTGTGTGTGTGTGTGTGTGTGTATACTTGAGGTGCACAGATTGGAGCCATGGCTTGTCACAGCACACAGGTGAAGGCCAGATGACAATTTGCAGGAGACAGCTCTCTCCTTCCATCATGGGTCCTAGGGATTGAACTCGGGTCCTAAGGCTCAGGAACACGTGCCTTTACCAGCTCAATCATCTCACTGACCCCAGTTTTTGTTTGTTTGTTTGTTGTTGTTGTTTACTTGTTTTGATTTTTTTCTTTGTTAAGGTAAACTCTCATCATTCGGTTTAGGTTGACACTGAACTCCTGATCCTCCTGCCTCAACCTCCCAGGTACCATCACACGACTTTGGAAAAGAGATTTTAAATGCCTTCTTTGAATGTCACAGAATCCCTGCCACCTTTGATGGAGAGCACCAGGAAAAGGATGAACTGCTCCTCACCACTGGGCGCCACTGGAAGGGTTAACTGCTTGGCTGTATTAAAACGAGCGGTGGTGGCGCTCGCCTGTAATCCCAGCACTCAGGAGGCAGAGGCAGGCGTATTTCTGAGTTCGAGGCCAGCCTGGTCTATAGAGTGAGTTCTAGGACAGCCAGGGCTACACAGAGAAACCCTGTGTTTCGAAAAAAAAAACAAAACAAAAAACAAAAAATAAAAACAAAAAAAAACAAAAAAAACACCACTTTACTTTTTAAAGAGGCACGTCTTAGGGTTTTACTGCTGTGCACAGACGCCATGACCAAGGCAGCCCTTACAAAGACAACATTTAACTGGGGCTGGCTTACAGGTTCAGAGGGTCAGTCCATTATCATCAAGGCAAGAACATGGCAGCATCCAGGCAGGCATGGTGCAGGAGGAGCTGAGAGCTCTATATCCTCATCTGAAGGCTGCTAGCAGAAGACTGACGTCCAGGCAGCTAGGATGAGGGTCTTTAAAAAAAAAAAAAAAGCTTTATTTTATTCTTTGCCCCTTCCCTTTCTCTCTCTCTCTCTCTCTCTCTCTCTCTCTCTCTCTCTCTCTCTCTCTCTCGTTCTGGCCCCGCCCCTCCCCACCCCCCCCTCCCCTGCTCCCTCCAGGCCCCATCTCTCTAGGGCTCTAGAAAGAAGGTCTTGAAGCCCATGCATGCAGTAACACACCTAGGCCAACAAGGCCACACCTCCTAATAGTGCCACTCCCGGGGCCTGGCACATACAAACCATCACAAGGCGATTACTAACTTTAGGGAAAAAACAAAATGTAGCAGTTATAGTACCAGAGGCCAGCTCCAGCTACAAGGTCCTGGTCCTGAGTCAGGGAAGGGGCATCAGGCACAAATGAAATCATTGACCACCTGTTGACTTTCAAGCCAGTGGCCCCTAAACAGCCTGCTCGCCTGAGCAGTGACATCACTGGCTATTTTATTGAAAGAAATGATAACATCAGCATTATAAAGGCTCCCATCATTATAAAAGGCCCCCAATAGTTTCCCTTCCTCCTTCCCCTCCCTCCCGCCTCCTGCTGGGTCAATCACCCCCTAACCTTATTTTGTACTCCAAAGCACAATTTCAGCAAGCCAAAAAATAAATGTCTAGCCAGGCATGTCCTGTAGACACGAGCACATAGCCAGCTGGTTGCAGATGGGGTTACACAGTTAACACAAGTTGTGAGACAGACTACAAACATGTGGGTGTGAGTCTGGTCATCAAATAGCGCCCCTCTGACAAGATACTTTAAACTGAAGACACAGGCGTGTTCATTGTACCGAGCAACCTTTCCTGATACGCACCTATCAGTTCCTGAAACCATCTTTCCAAGAACCAGCCTTAAGGCTCTGTTGATCAGACAGACACTGCTTCCCTATACCCTAAGTCTCTGTTGATCAGACGTAGCTTGCTCAGGACGGTTATGCAAGCAGGCCCCGCTGCTGTCCACAGCTGCCACAGACTACTCAGTGTGGCAGGAGCTGCTTCTCTGGGGACGTGATTACATGTCCTAAAATACCCAGGGTCAGGGGTCACGTCTGAAGCATCGCTACAGGTAGAAAGAGGAGAGGAGGGTTTTACCGCTCGAAAGAGTATTCAGAAAAACAGAATCACCCACAGGCCTTTCGGCCTGCGTGATCCCGGCCTTGCCCGTGTGCGAAAAACGGAAACTAAATTTTGCTGTGAGTACAGAGAGCAGAGCGGCAGGCAAGGCGAGCCCACAGCGCACACGGTCTAGGTGATGAGCATAGACCGCCACGTTCACCACAGATGACTAAGTAGGAAGGGGCTTCCGTGGGCCCTGCCACAGCAGAGTCCCACCAGTGAGGCGCTCACGCTGTCCCCTACGGATGCTGCACGGCCACACAGGGAGCTGCCACCCCGGCAGGGGCATCACCCCGACATCACCCTCCCCGCCCTCTGACATCTTACACCAAGGAAGCAGGTGTATTGCAGTTAACAGACGGATATTGGCTCCTCGTCATTACCAACTGCAGCCCACGATTGATCGGATTTCTAGTTTCCCCTAATTTTCCTTTTCTGTTTCGGGATCAAGTCCCAGAAATGTTCCCTATTGTTCACCGACCCCCTCGGCCTCCTCCTACTGGCTGGGCATTTCTACAACTATGTTTTGGGCAACCTTGGGAGTTTCTGGTTGTTTTGTGTTTTGAAACCAAGTCTTCCTCTGCAGCCTAGCCTGGCCTCAAACTTAGACACCTCCTGCCTGTCCTCCTCCTGAGTGCTGGGATGACAGACATGTGCCACTGTGCCCAGCCTAAATTAAAGCTTTAAGCGGGCTAGTGTTTGGCAGCGGCCCAGGGTCTGTCTGGCTTGTGTCAGGTTCCCTTCAAACGATGCTTATGGTTGGGTTTTTCCACACGGGCCTCCTGGCGATCCACACACAGTGTTTTGACATCTGTAAGTTAAGATACTGGTGCAGTTGCCCTGAAGTGACTCCCTGGGGGCAGACACAGCAACGGTGACACAGGATGAAGTGGGAATCTCTGGTTTCTTTTGGAGGCTCAGTAGTGTCATGCCATGTTTTTCTGGAAGCTGTCTTACAAGAGGATGTTTTGCTGAAGCAGACACTTGGGAGGACACATGATGGTTGGAGAGAGCACTAGCAGAACCCCGCAGTCAGTGAACGAGAGGTCCACCTTGCAACTCTCCACTGGTCTCTGATCTTCTCTTGTGACTTCGTAGAGAGAAGCTCACCGAAGAATGCCTTGTGATATCCTGGCTGCTTCCACAGATTCCTGTAGGCTCAGCGGAGCCTCGCAGTTTCTTCTGGATTGAGCTGCTGGTACTGATTCATGTTTGATGTTTTGGATTAGACTGCTGATATCCTGACAACACAGATTGGAATCTCCACCCTCCCACCACCAAAGAACTACTTCTAAACAGGTCCACAACTGTTTCCTATCAACCTTTCTTTTCCCCTACCTCTGATAGGTAGACTAGAAGGAAGGTTAAAGCATTTAAGAATCCTAAATAAAATAGTCTTGGAAAAAAAACACTTAGCCGGGGGTAGTGGTGCACGCCTGTAATCCCAACCCTTGGGAGGCAGAGGCAGGCGGATTTCTGAGTTCAAGGCCAGCCTGGTCTACAGAGTGAGTTCCAGGATAGCCAAGGCTACAATGTCTCAAAACAAAACAAAACAAAACAAAAACCCAAAAACCAAAAAACAACCCCCCCCAAAAAAGAAGAATTTTGTGTTATTTAACACCTGTGTGTTTAATTTAATCTATTCAAGTTTGAGATTTTATGACTTAAGGTCCTAGCACGACGGCTCAGTGGTTAGGAGCACTGGCTGCTCTTCCAGAGGTCCTGAGTTCAATGCTCAGCACCGACATGGCGGCTCACAACTTTCTCTAACTGTAGTCCCATGGGATCCGATAGCCTCTTCTGGTGTGCTGTATACATCAAATACATAAATACATCTTTTTCTAAAGAGAGAGAGAGAGAGTATATGACTTGGAGTAATCGCCCCGTGTGGTGGTTTGAATGAGAATGGTCTCATAGGTTCATATGTTTGAACGGCTGGTCCCTGTTGACGGGCCATTTAGGAAAGATTAGGAGGTATAAACCTGTTGGAGGAGTTATGACTGGAAATGTGGGTGAGCTTTGAAGTTTCAAAAGAATATGACAGGCCAAGTCTGTCTGTCTGTCGGTCTGTCTCTGTGTTTCTGTCTCTGTCTTTCTCTGTGTTTCTCTGTCTGTCTCTCTGTCTCTCTGTCTCTCTCTCTCTCTCTCCCTAGAACTTAAGAGATGTGGTGTGAGCTCTCAGCTACCTCTCTAGCACCATGTCTGCCTGCCTCCCACTGTGCCCCACTGCCAAGATGATCGTGGACTCACCCTCTGAAACGGCAAGGGAGCCCCCAATAAACGCTTTCTTTCCTAAGTTGTCTTAGGCATGAGTCTCTGCACAGGAACAGAACAATAACTAAGACACTTCCTTAGCCACCAGCCTGCAAAAACCCCAGAATGGAAGGGCCAGCTTTCACAGCCTGAGTGAACCACCTTTCGTGAATACCAGTTTTATTCCCTAAAATCCCTCAGAGAAACTTCTAGAAAGACGAAAGAAGGAACTGCACTCGGTGATAGCGGGACAGGGGCACGACGAGGGGCTTTCCGATTCGAGCCATGAAGATTTTTTTAATACAGGCGTCTTCCTCATCCTGTAACAGCGACGTTTCTGAGGTGGTCTGCAAAGCTCTGCCATGCTCCTATACGGAGGTGACATCCATGTCTCAGTCCCTGGGTTCAGCGTTGTCTGGGACACATAAGAGGACCTAGCAGGGCTCATCTAAGTGTGACTTAAAAGATGGAGAACAGTGGGCTGTGCGATACCGCCACCTTGTGGGGAAGTGCTGACTAGCAATGCGGACGAGCTCTCGGTCTCCACGACAGACTCCTGCAGCCTGCATTGCCCCCTGCTGGTCCAGCCTGAGACCAGCCGCCCATGGCACTGCCTGTTAATCCAGCTCCAGGGCCGGGGAACACAGGGTGCAGCGGCCAACCCTTGTCACCAGGCCCTAAAGGCCTTGAGGGGGACATGCGTGGAAACTTAAGGACGGCTATAGAAGAGAGCGTGGGTCACCCGCAGTCACCTCGGAAACAGTCAATGTCTCCGGCTCAATGACAGAGATACTGGGAAATGCCAAATGCCTTTCCTTCACACACACACACACACAAAAGTACTCAAAAACAAACTTACTGCCTGGTGAAGTGACTCACACCCGGAACAGCACTCAAGAGCCCGAGGCAGGAGAATTGCTAGGAGTTCAAGGCTGGTCTGAGCTGCATAGCAAAACTCTGTCTCAAAAAAACATTAAAAAGCCAGACGGGTGGCTCACACCTTTAACCAATCCCGGCAGAAGCAGGTGAGTTTCTGTGCATTTGAGTCCAGCCTGGTCTACATCAGTGGTTCTCAGCCTTCCTAACACTACACCTTAATACAGTTCCTCATGTTGTGGTGATATGTGTGTGTGTGTGTGTGTGTGTGTGTGTATACACATATTCTTATTCTTTAAAAAAGCAAAACTGTCAAAAAAGAACCTGTCTCAACAGAAACAGCACATAAATTCCCTATGTAAAAAGTAAATACAGAAAATAAGATTGCTCACTTACAGTTGGCTCTCTCCCTACAAAATTACCTTGACATTGATGATAGACAAAGGCAAAACCCAAAATCATCTCAGAAGGAACACCAGAGACTGTCTTCACAGCTCAACTGTGGTAAAGATTCCTGGCAGAAAACACAGAATCCCCACTTGTAAAGGAAAAAAATTCTGGAGCCTTCCATCCCCGAGGCAGGTGGATCTCTGACTTTGAGGCTAACCTGGCCTACAGAGAGAGTTCCAACACAGCCAGAGCTACACAGAGAAATCCTGTTTCAAAAAAAAGGAGAGAGAGAGAGAGAGAGAGAAGGAGGAGAAGAAGGAGGAGGAGGAAGAGAAGAAAGGAAGGAAGGAAGAAAGGAAGAGAAGGAAAGAAAGAAAGAGAGAAAGAAGAAAGAAAGAAAGAAAGAAAGAAAGAAAGAAAGAAAGAAAGAAAGAAAGAAAGAAAGAAAGAAAGAAAGAAAGAAAGAAAGAAAATGAAAATGACTTCCAGGCCAGCCCTGCAGACTCTAAGGGGTCACTCTGAGAACAAATGACTCAGTATCAGTATCAGGGAAGTGTGAGCCCGATATTCAGGGGGCTGAGGCAGGAGGGCTGTGAGTTCAAGGCCAGCCTGGGCAATATAAGGAGGTTATATCTCAAAAATTATTAAATTAAGTTAAAAGAAATAAAGCAAGTCTTGGGATCCCCTGTAGTGACCCCAGGCCTCTCGGGCTTTGAGAGTGAGTGGCCCTCCCTGCTAGAGTTTACATCTGGAATCAGGAGATCATAAGAGAGTGCATAGCATCTGCTAGGCCTGAGTTCCACCCCCAAAACACCCCCCTTCCCCCAAACAACCAAAACACGAGGAAGCAACAGACATCATGCAAAAAGGAAAACAGAACACTCCCTAACACCTGAGCTGTATGACAGCCACGTGGTGGGTTGTCCTTCAGTTCCCCAGGACAGGCAGCTCAGCACTGAGTAACATGGAGTGACTGTCTTGTCCGACCGGTTACCGGGGGAAGATATGGTTAGAGGATTGCACACGGGGCGCCGCACTCTGTTTTGTAAAAAAGAAGAGAGAGAGGAAAGAAAGAAAGGAAGACTGCCTCTGCCTCTCGTTCGTGTAAAACACGAAAGGAAAGAGGGAGGGAAGGAAGGAGAGAAAAAGGATGGAGAGAGGGGAGAGAGGATGAGTGGATGGATGGGTGGGTGGGTGGATGGGTGGATGGATGGATGGATGTGTGGGTGGGTGGGTAGGTGGATGGGTGGGTGGGTGGATGGATGGATGGATAGGTGGGTGGGTGGATGGGTGGATGGATGGATGGATGGGTGGATGGATGGATGGGTGGATGGATGGATGGGTGGGTGGGTAGGTAGGTGGATGGGTGGGTGGGTGGGTGGATGGATGGATGGATGGGTGGGTGGGTGGGTGGATGGGTGGGTGGATGGGTAGATGGATGGATGTGTGGGTGGGTGGGTGGATGGATGGGTGGATGTGTGGGTGGGTGGGTGGGTGGATGGGTGGGTGGGTGGGTGGGTGGGTGGATGGGGTGGATGGATGGATGGATAGATGGATGGGTGGGTGGATGGGTGGGTGGGTGGATGGATGCATGGATGGGTGCATGGATGGGTGCATGGATGGATGGGTGGTTGGGTTGGTGGATGGATGGGTGGGTGAGTAGATGGGTAGATGGATGGATAGAAAAGATGGGTGGTCAGGAGGAGGGACCATGGATGAATAGGATGGGTGGAAGGATGGATGGGAAGATAGTATGATTTTCCTTGCAGAGACTCAAATCCATTCTCCAATCCCTGGCTCCCAGAAGCCTCAGCAACTGATGAGCTAGCTGCTGCAGCCAAGGCAGCGGGGACAAATCCGACAGCAATCCCCTCCACAACCCCTCTCCCCCAACTCCACACTCCCCTAAGCAGCGCAGAGCCTGGTGCAGTCCTCCCCCTGCCGGTTGCCTGCGGAATTGCCTCTGCAGATTGCAGGACAGGGAGCCTTCCGGAATAGCCTCTTGCCTGCAGCGCCTGGGTCAGGGCAGAGACCTCCCGGAGCTGGGGATGGGTCTTTCTCAGAGACAGATCGTACCTTAAGAACCTTCAGCTGACATTCAAGTCCAACTCACCAGGGATCTTTCTGGAAATTCTCTGGTTTCCACGGGTCTTTGAGCCTTATATCTAAGCTGTTCTGGTGTACTTTCTGTTGCTGGAATAAACATCGTGACCAAAAGGTAAGGTGAGGAGGAGAGGACCAATTCTGGCTTCTGTGTTCGTCTGTCTGTCATTGCTGGACGCCAGGCCAGAGCTGGAGGAATGAGCTGTGGAGGAAGCTGTGTACAACCTCGCTTCCTGTGGCTGGCCCAGGCAGTTTTCTGAACTTTTTAATAACCCACAGCAGGCCTCCCACTACTCCACATCAGCCAGCAAGCAAGAAAATAGCCCACAGGTGTGACCATTGGTCACTCCAATGGGACAACTTTTCCCACACGAGGCAAGTTGATAACCTGTTGCAGGATATTTGATCACACTGTGAACCCCGGGGATTATGCTGTTTACTGGAAAAACCTGTTTCTAGTTGTGGTGTTTCTCATCCTTAGCTCACACCTTTAATCCCAAACAATGATGGTAATGTTCTTTTGTGGAAGGAAGCACCGCGTTTGAAAGAAAGTGATGTCTAATTGAGTGGCAGACAAAGTAATAAATCAGAGAAAGATTTGACAGAATAGGATACACCCAGCTCTTATAAAGAGAGAGAGAGAGGAAAGAGAAATTACTTGAGAGCTGTGCAGAGAGGAGACAGCTTTCCCAGGAGAGTTTTACAGAAACAGGTTGGAGAGACAAGCTGGACACAGGTGAAGACAGAATAAGCCGGTGAATTAGGAGCAGATGATTCGAACAGCTTGCCAGAATTAGTTTGAGGCTAAGAAAGCAAAAAGCCAGAGGCCAAGAGAGAAGCCAGATTGCATCAGTCAGCTCGGAGGGGAGTTTGAGCCAGAACAGTTGAGGTGAAGCAGCCGGCCAGAGTTCAGAAAGAACTAGAAAGGGCGAGCTTATTCAGCAGTCAGTCTTAGAGCTGAAAACATTCCTGGCCTAGATAAGATTTTTACAGAGCTGGAGAGATGGTTCAGAGGTTAAGAGCACTGATGGCTCTTCCAGAGGTCCTGAGTTCAAATCCCAGCAACCACATGGTGGCTCATAACCATCTGTAATAGGATCTGATGCCCTCTTCTGGTGTGTCTGGAGACAGCAACAGTGTGCTCACATACATTAAATGAATAAATAAATCTTTTTTTTTTGTTTGTTTTTTTGATTTGGCTTTTTCGAGACAGGGTTTCTCTGTATAGCCCTGGCTGTCCTGGAACTCATTCTGTAGACCAGGCTGGCCTCGAACTCAGAAATCTGCCTGCCTCTGCCTCCCAGAGTGCTGGGATTACAGGCATGTGCCACCACTGCCTGGCAAATAAATAAATCTTTAAAAAAAAGGAAAAAGATTTTACAGAGGCTAGAAGCTTCCAGAACTAGACCTAGGAGGCAGGAAGCCTGCAAGACAATTACTACAAGAGAAAAATGTTCTTTTTACAACAACCAACATTAGCATTTGCCCAGGACTCCTCCTTCTAAACTTCCCCATAAAACCGCAATTTCACACCCAGGTTTTTTTGGTTTTTTTTTTTTTTTTTTTTTTTTTTTTTTTTTTGATTAACAAAATATACCTGCCTGGCCTTGCATTTCAGAGCTAGGTCTCTAAGAACATCATTGTTGCCTTGTTGACTAAATCTTGTCCGTGGGGGATGTCCACAGAGTGCCCTGTGGGCATAAGGTGACTGTAGGCATACACAGTCACAAAGGACTTGACCTTTGACCTCTTGGCAATCTTCTCACCCACAGTTCCGACTTTCCAGGGTTGGAGGTCCATTCCAGCCACCAGCCACGGCTACATGGGCCGCCTGAGGAGCCATATTGTTCATGACGTCAGTTTTGTGTCCTGAGTGGCATCCAGCCAGGACCAGCGCCATATTTCCAGGTGTCATGAAGTTGCTAATTTGGACAGCGAGCAGCAGGGAGGCAGCACAAGGCAGGGAGGACACGTCCGCTCTTATCCAGACTTAAGCAAGCCTGGCTCCGGAGGGTTCCAGGGATTTAGATTTTTCTAGATTTCTAGGTGCTGAAGGTGGGCGTGGGACACACCAAAGAAAACATACACAGTTCTCCCAACACTCCTGGAGTTCTGGTGGGAGACAGATACTGGCAGAAATAAAGTCAGTTCCCAAATCTGGCACAACAGGGAATGCTGAGAGGAAGAACGGGAGTTATGGAAATGAACGATAGTGTCTGTGTGCCATCCAGGGGACAGGGGAGGCTTGTCTGTGCCCCGAAGGACACCGGCAGAATTATGAGTTTTGATGGCAGCATAGGGGATAATGTTATAGACTCAGTAATATGGGGCAGGGGCAAAGGCAGAGGCAGGGGAGTCTTGCACTTAGGAGTGAGTATAAGGACTCAGCTGTCGCCTAACACCACATAGCCAGGGCCAGGACCAGGTTCGTGACATCAGCGGCACCAGCAGAGCCCTGTCCTGCTGGCCACCATCCCAGCCACTGATTCTTCCGTCCCTGGGGATGGGTGGCAGCATCTGGGGCCATTTCCATTGTGACCATGTGGCAAAGAGAGGCTGCTCCTGGAAGCAGCTGAGGGGACCACAAAGGTGGCCCCAGGTCCTGCTGGAGTGTCTCCCATCATCCCATCAGAGCCAGGGGACGCTGTCCCCGAGTGTCCACAGAGCTGAGGCCACCAGTGTTCCCACGCTCAGAGGCCCACAGAGTGTTGGCTGAAGACACGTTGAAAGGCCCTTCACCCCGTGACCCCAGGTCGCATGACTGAGGAGCTGAGTATGGCCTTTATATAGATCACAGGGCTCGGAAACCCTCTGGCCTGTTGTGGTTCCAAGTTCCTCAGTGAAGAGGCTGCAGACAGGTCAGGCCACAGCTGTCGCTGGCATCTCCGTCTCACACAGAGGACAATGCCCTGGTATGTCAGGCACTCCTGCGACAGCTGCCCGAGGGCATCTGAAGGGCACTGTTAAAAGAGGACCTCCTGAGATTGTGTCCTCAGCCAGCTAGGCGGCCCAGGCTGAATACACGTTGGGAGAAAAGGGGACCAACAGCGTCTGGCTCCCAGGGGTGGGGTGGGGATCTCTACTCCAGAGTGGGGGACAGTGGGGACAGTCGGATCCCAGGCCAAAAGGAAGTACATAGAGAGAAACTCCAACAACCTTGTCCAAATCCAGCGTTGCCCAAGGCAGAGGCTCTGGCTGTGGGACCAACAGAAAGGATCTTCTCTGACACTCAGTTTTGTTATCTGAGAAATGGACTCTATGTAAACATCTGCTTACGGTGTGGTTTGGGATGAAATAGACCAGGAGGAGTTTGGGCAGTGCCCGGCAGGCCCTGGGAAGTGGGTAAGCCAGTGACAAGCACTTGGTGTCACTGGGGCCTCAGTGCAGGGAGCTCACTGCAGAGGCTGGGGATTGCGCTGTGTGAAGCTCTCTCATCCGAGCCAAACGGGCGTGTCCATTTGAACTGAGACCTCGGAGAAGCATCTGTCCTTAAGAGTTGAATGTCCACAGGCGGGGATGAGAAGTGGGGCCAGGAAGGCCAAAGATGGCAATCTCAGTCTCTCTATACCCCGACTTCTACGATGTGTGTCTGTCTGTCTGTTCTCCCATGTCCGGATCTGCGCAGGCTACCCACAGCCACAGCACACAGTAAGTACACATCAGCCGTCGGCCACCGTCGGAGCAACAGCATCCTAAGACTAGAACTATTGGCTTGTTCGTGGGGTAAAGATGTCAAGGTTTGGTTTGGGGAATTCATGTGTCCAGGGCTCCCCAGGAAAGCTGGCCTGGAACCCCAGTATTTAATGACTGTAGCAGCTAGCATCGAGATCAATTGATAAGTGATCCTAACTGTCAAGCTAAGGGGGTGTGGGAGGAGTCATCAGAGAGGGACTGAGAGGAAAGAGTTGGGGTAGGAGCCAGGCAGTGGTGGCACACACCTTTAATCCCAGCACTTGGGAGGCAGAGGCAGGCGGATTTCTGAGTTTGAAGCCAACCTGGTCTACAGAGTGAGTTCCAGGACAGCCAGGGCTACACAGAGAAACCCTGTCTTGAAAGAAAGAAAGAAAGAAAGAAAGAAAGAAAGAAACAAAGAAAGAAAGAAAGAAAGAAAGAAAGAAAGAAAAAAAGAAAGAAAGAAAGAAAGAAAGAAAGAAAAAAAAGAAAGAAAGAAAGAAAGAAAGAAAAAGGAAGGGAGGGAGGGAGGGAGGGAGGGAGGAAGGAAGGAAGGAAGGAAGGAAGGAAGGAAGGAAGGAAGGAAGGAAAGAAGGAAGGAAGGGCTTGGGGACAGTGAGAACAGAAAGGAATTCACACTGCTAGGTCTGTCCAGCCAGCATTGGGTATAGGCGCTGACTTGAACGTGGCTGTGCAAGGAACATTCTGGAATGTTCAAGGTAGAACTGTGCACCCATCTGTGAGATACAGAGCCACGGTGCCTGCTGGAGCAGCACAGCCCCCAGTGGCTCCCAGAAGGGGCCTGGTCTTCCTCCCCTGGTCCCCTCTGCCTAGCTGGACTGGCTGCTACCGCCAGGGCAGCTGTCACCAACACCTTCAGCATCGCGACAGGAGGAGATACGTTAACCTTGGTGACAGCAGCCATCAGTCACACTCTAGGACAGCAGTGCCTTCTGCAGAGGCATGGAGTCCATCACCCTCCTTAAAGGGCCCGGCACCCAATGCAGGCTGGTCACGGTAAGGCCACCTCTGGAAGAGACCAGCGAGCCATGGTGGAGGCCTCACTCACCTGGTTCTGCCTTCCAGAGCAGGCAGACCAGCCTTCGCTCTCCTGATGCTCACTTGGGGTTTGTAGACTCTGCTGAGGAGTTTCCAAACCAGCCACGTAGACCCGGGATAAGGGGCCTCACTCCTGACAGCTGAGATATACGCAGTCATTGTGCAGTTGGCGTGAGAAAGGCTCCAGCAGAAAAGATGCCTTCAAACCCTCCCCACACGGGACACGGTGGTCCAGGTCTGTGATCCCAGCACCCACTTGGGGAGGTTGAGGCAGGAGGATCACAAGTGTAATGCCAGCCGGGGCTACATAGCGAGAATCTGTCTCAAACAGATGGGTAAAGGGCTGGAAACAAGCTAGGCAGTGGTGGCGCACACCTTTAATCTGATCCTCGGGAGGCAGAGGCACGTGGATCTCTGTGAGTTTGAGGCCAGCCTGGTCTACAGAGTTCCAGTACAGCCAGGACCACACCCAGAAAAATAAAGGCATAAAACATCTCTGCCCCCGCACCCTCCCCCAAGGTTCCCAATTTATCCAAATTTATTCCAAATTTATCCCAAATTCTATTTTAACCAGAACCCTGTCTCAGACTTTGTTTTGTTGTTGTTGTTGTTTTATTTTTTTGGATTTGGTTTTTTCGAGACAGGGTTTCTCTCTGTAGACCAGTCTGGCCTGGAACTCACTTTGTAGACCAGGCTGGCCTCGAACTAAGAAATCTGCCTGCCTCTGCCTCCCAGAGTGCTGAGATTACAGGCGTGTGCCACCACCACCCAGCTTTTTGTTTTCTTTTTTAAGATTTATTTTATTTTAGCCTTTTTAATTGTGTGTGTGTGTGTGTGTGTGTGTCTTTCTGCATGAATATGACCATGAGAGTGCATATACCCTGGGAGACCAGAAGAGGGCGACAAACCCCTGAAACTACAGATACAGATAGTTTTGAGCTTCTTGGCATGGGTGCTGGGAATTGAACTCCATCCCTCTGAAAGAACAAAGAGTTCTCTTTCTCTCTCTCTCTCTCTCTCTCTCTCTCTCTCTCTCTCTCTCTCTCTAGGTTTATTTATTTTATGTATGTGAGTATACTGTAGCTGTCTTCAGACACACCAGAAGAGGGCACTGGATCCCATTATAGATGGTCATGAGCCGCCACGCGGTTGCTGGGAATTGAACTCAGGACCTCTGGAAGAGGAGTCAGTGCTCAGCCACTGAGCCATCTTCTAGCCCCAGAGAGTTCTCTTAACACCCAAGCCCTCTCTCCAGCCCTTAGTTTGTTTGTTTTTGCCAAAGCTAGGAGCTCCAGCCCCAGTCTTTTCTACCCTGCCCTCAAGGCTTCCGACATCACCGACTCTGCTTTGGGCCGACTCTTATCCTTCAGAAAGCACTGTGAGACCCAGAAAGGTATCGATCGGGCCCAGGTTCAGAGGGAAGCCTTGACTTCGGGTCTCTGTAGTGCCACAGCCTGTGCAAAAAGGACCCTCCACGTCCAAGCTTACCCCACCTGATGAGATAACTCTCCAGACCTGGGGGAAATGGTGGTAGCAGGCTCTTTACCCCAACAGGAGTCGCCGGGTCAACACCCACAAAACAATCACAAATGTTGACATCGCCAGAGCACACATGAGTTTTGTCCTCAAGACAACCCTTGGGGTAACATTGTTATTATGCCCACTCTACAGATTAGAATACTGAGGCTGAGAGCAAAACCCTACCTGATGTCTCACAGCTACTCAATGCCCAAGCAGGGAGAATCAAAGGAGAATATCCCTGCAGGCTCCAGTCTAGTAGATGACAAATCTTTGTCCAAGTCCTCTGTCTTCATCTCCTTAGAACTTCAGATATTCCCTAAAGAGCTGAGTCGCTTTACCCGGCCCTGGCTTTCTGCCAAGGACTATGTCAGCCGTCTTCAGGAGTCCGCAAACTTCTGAGCATGGCAACCTCTTCAGCCCCAGGACCTGTTTCCTCGCTGCAGACAACCCTCAGGGTACAGGCCGACTCCCCCACAACCAGAGCCCTCATCAGTCACATCTGCCAAAGAAATGGTTTTTTTTCCCTCAGTCTTGGATTGACGCCGGATCCTGTAATCCACTCCTCCACCTCCAGTGCAGACGCCAGGGCTTGAGGCGCCGTCTGCTCACCGGATTGCACTTGAATTTCCCTGGTGTTTGGCATTTGGGGATTTGGTTTGGTTTGGTTCTTTCCTTGTTCAGAGGAATAACCAACACTTAGGCTTCTTTTTTTTTTTTTTTTTTTTTTTTTTAGGATTTGGTTTTTTCAAGACAGGGTTTCTCCGTGTAGCCCTGGCTGTCCTGGAACTCACTCTGTAGACCAGGCTGGCTTCGAACTAAGAAATCTGCCTACCTCTGCCTCCCAGAGTGCTGGGATTACAGGCGTGCGCCACTACCGCCCGGCTAACACTTAGGTTTTTAATAGCAAAAATATTTAATGGGTCCACCCAGCACCTAGGAGATAGACAGGAGGATCAGAATTCAAGGTCATCCTTTGCTACCCAATCAGGTCAGGGCCAGCCTGGGCTACATGAGATCCAATCTAAAATAAATAAATAAACAAACAAATGACAACAAAAATAAAAATAAATTGATACTTCTCTATATATTATACTTACACTGTAGACAGTTGAGGACACATCCCCAAGAGTCTCAAAGTTCATCTCCACTGAGTTGATTATTGTTGTGACTATAACACAACACTATAGTCTGGCTCATTTACAAGTACAAGAGACATTTCTTCAAAGGCTAGAGGCTACTGAGAGCAAAGGGTTTAGAACTCTGTTTTCCTCTTCTTACTAAATCACTTATCCCGTCTGGGGTGGGGGTGGGGTGGGGGTGGGGGTGGGGGTGGGGTGGGGGTGGGGGTGGGGGTGGGGTGGGGGTGGGGGGTGGCGTGGTTAAGGGGGAATCCTCACGACCTTGCCTAATCTCATTCACCTCTCCTAGACCTCCCCTCCTATTGCTACCAAACTCGAATTTGGGAATCAAATTCCCAAGCCAGGAGCTTCAGAGAGACTCGTGTAAACCCCAGTATCCCCCGACTCCTGGTGTACACTGGATCCTGCACATGGTAGGGCTCCAAAAAATACTTAAAGTCCTTGGAGTGGGGGGTAAAATCATTTTTGTGTTTATAAATATGATCCACGTGTTCCTCTCTTATCTTAAATTGTCAGAGAGTAATTTCTTTCTCTCTCTCTCTCTCTCTCTCTCTCTCTCTCTGTGTGTGTGTGTGTGTGTGTGTGTGCTCGTGATATGCACGGGTGTTTGTGCATGCTCACATCCAAGTGGGAGCAGGTACCTGTCATGTGGACCTGTAGGTGCATGTAGAGGTCAGAGGTCAACCTTGGTGTCATTAGGCCATCCTTTTTTGGTTTTCATTTTTCGAGACAGGGTTTCTCTGTGTATAGCCCTGGCTGTCCTGAAACTCACTCTTGTAGACCAGGCTAGCCTCAAACTCAGCCTCTGCCTCCCAAGGGCTGGGATTAAAGGTGTGTGCCACCACTGCCTGGCCCATTTTATGTTTTGAAACAGGGTTTCTCACTGAGGCCTGGACTTACTGTTTTTAGGCTACACCTGCTGGCCAGCATGCCAGAGAGCCGAGAGAGGCCGTCTGTCTCCATCTCTGCAGCGACAGGTTTTCAGACCCACACCATCCATGTCCAGCTATGATGTGGGTCTGAGTTTTGAGGGGTGCAACTCAGGACCTCATGTTGAGCCATCTCCCCAGCCACTGAATACAATTTATATATAACCTGGCCTTTGTTTCTTTGGTTGGGGCAGGGTGTGTTTTGTTTTGTTCTTTGGCGTGTGTTATTCTGTGCATTTAAACCCATGTAAGCTTTATTTCTTGTGACTACCTGTGAACATCCAGAAAGGCCAGGCCGAGGCTTCACCGATGGGGGTGGCTGCCCAGCGATGCTGGCGGGCGCCAGGAGCTGGAAGAGGCAGAGGAAAGGATTGTCTCTCCACATCCACGGCGGGCGCAGCCCTCTGCCCCATTTCTATTTCTGACCTCCGGCTCTGCCAGGTAGCGAGCCTGGCTGCTCTGAGCCCCCGGGTTTACCGTTGTATTTTTGTAACAACAGGAGAAAGCGATCCACTCGCTTTGTTCCCAGTTGTCCCGGAAGCTCTGGCGGTTCCACTCAAGGCTCCGGAGTCTCCGCTTAGTGGTCCCCGGGGCCGGTTCTCAGAAAGTTCTAGGCTGCAGAAATCTCGCAAGGGCAAGAGCTTGGAGTCACGGGATGGGTGTCCCGCCAGGGCCTCGGGGACAGAGCATTGTCAGCCCCTGTGCCCCGCCCCCCATGAACTGTGAGAAGAGTGTAGAGCCCCACCCCCAGGCCTTCCCAGCCTGGATCTTCCCAGCATCCTTCCTGCAGGACCTGGCCTCTCACTGGGAATACGGAAACCTTGAGTCTGCGGGCCATGTGGCTCTGTGCCCTAGCTGGGCCACCATGTTCCCAGAATCCTCTGGAGTCCTTCACTGAGCTGAACAGCTCGCCACGCAATGCCCACGTGTACCAGGAGGCGCGGGAGCCAGCAGAGGTCACGGAGGTCCACAGGGGCTCCAGTTCTGAGGCCTTGGGTTTTTTACGCCAAATCACCAAGTGTGTCCCACACAGCAACATAAACCAGTTCCTCATTTATCAGTGAACCAGTGGCCCGTGGGGACAGGTCACCTCTGTGGGCCCAGACGCAGTAACCTCTAGCCTCAATCTGCCGCCTCCCACAACGATGGCGGGTCAGTCAGCACGATGTGGCATTGACAAGTCACACGTGCCTCATCACAGTCTTCAGAAGCCAGGGGTATGGTGTTTTGTTTAACTGGTTGTTTTTGTTTTGTTTTGTTTTGTTCACAGTCATGTAACCCAGGCTAGCCTTGAACTCACTCTGTAGCCAAGGATGACCATGAACTCCTGATCCTCCCGCTTCAGAGACCCGGGTGTTGGGATAACAGGCGCGTGTCACTCCCTACCCTTCTAATAGCAGTATGTGGCCACTTGTTTGTGCCCCACAGATCGAAACCATCTTGACCCGAGGAAGAAAAGACTAACAGTCGCCTCCTGAAGGTTACCTGGATCTCATCTTTGTCATCTTTGTCATCCCAGCAATCAAGGGGAGTAGGGGATCAGAAGTCCCAAGTCAGCCCCAGGTACATAATGAGTTCAAGGCCAGCCTGGGCTACATGAGACCCTGTCTTGAAAAATGGAGAAATTAACTCTGTTTCCTTTTTTTTTTTTTTTTTGTATTCGTCATCACTGAGGGTATCCTCAGCTACATATCAAGTTCAAGGCCAGCCTGGGCTACATGACACTCTGCCTCAGAAAGAAAAGGAGTTGGTGAAGTGACATACTCCCAGCACTTGGGAGACAGAGGCGACCCACTGCTGTCTCCAGCAGCCGGCCTGCCTCCCTGAGCCCCGTTTTTTCATATCTATGAGATGGGGACCCAAAGCTCAGGCTCCCTCCTCCTCCTCCTCCTCCTCCTCCTCCTCTTCCCCCTTCCTCTTCCTCCTTTTCCTCCTCCTCCCCCTTCCTCCTCTTCCTCCTTCCTTCCTCCTCCCCCTTCCTTCCTCCTCCCATTCCTCCTCCTCCCCTTCCTCCTCCCCCTTCCTTCCTCCTCCTCCTCCTCCTCCCCTTCCTCCTCCCCTTCCTCCTCCTCATCCCCCTTCCTTCCTCTTCCCCTTCCCCC